>NC_133461.1:78329655-78609655 GCF_048565385.1 Saimiri boliviensis
GACTCAAGGTCCGTTTTCTTTTCTCTACACACCCGGCTAATAAGCAGTTAAGTGACACAAAAACACTCAACAAGTCACGTAGCCTTTCTGTTTCTCTGCCTGTGAATCAACTGGAGATTACATGATAGCTCTACTCAGCTCTTGAGGCTGCTTTTGAAGACCCAGTGAGACACTCACTGCCTGTGAAAGTGGTTTGGAAACGGAAAACTCTCCTCTGGTGTAAAGTGGTGGAATCAGCATCTGAAACTTGGATGAGTCCTAGGTCTACTGCAATTACAGCAGGTATCCCCAACCCCTGGGCCACGGACTGCTACTCTGCTAGTCGTTTGTGGCTTGTTAGGAACTGGGCCGCACAGCAGGAGGTAAGCAGAGGGGAAGTGAGCTTTACCACCTGAGCTCCGCCTCCTGTCAGATCCACGGCTGCATTAGATTTCCATAGGAGCTCGAACCCTAAAGTGAACTGCACATACGAGGGATTTGGGTTGCGTGCTCCTTATGAGAATCTAATGCCTGATAATCTGAGGTGGAACAGTTTCATCCCAAAATCATCTCCTCCCCTGTCCGTGGAAAAATTGTCTTCCACCAAACCGGTCCCTGGTGTCAAAAAGATTGGGGATCACAGTATTATAGGGTCTTACTCTGTCGCCCAGGCTGGAGTTCAGGGGCACAATCACAGCTCACTGGAGCCCCAGCCTCCAGTTCAAGTGATCCTCTCATCTCAGCCTCCCAAGTTACTACGACTACAGGCATGCACCACTATGCCCAGCTAATTAATTTTATTTTTTGTAGAGGCCGGGTCTCACTATGTTGCCCAGGCTGGCCTTGAACTCCTGGGCTCAAGAGATCCTTCTGCCTTGGCCTCCCAAAGTGCTGGGATTCTGAGCATGAGCCACTGTGCCTGGCCCTGGTTTTGCTGTATAGTTCTGGTTCTGTTGACAGCCTGGGTCTTGGACCCACCTGTCTTTGGTCATTATGAGCTGCCATTTGGTCATTGAAAGACCTGCCTGGTCTTTCTTCTGCAAGTTTGTACCACCTCAGACTGACTCCTTTGGTTTTCTGTCCTGGTCACTATACATCTCCACCTCTGGCTCTGTTTCCATGTTAAGACCCTGTTCTGGCCCAATATTTTGCTCATGGTCTGGACCACCCCATCAATTGCTGATGGCAGCATTTACAATAAGAACAATGTTAAGAATGGGTAGGCCAGGTGTGGTGGCTCATCCCTGTAATCCCAGCACTTTGGGAGGCCGAGGTGGGTGGGTGACTTGAGGTCAGGAGTTCTAGACCAGCCTGGCCAACATGGTGAAACCCCGTCTCTACTAAAAATACAGAAAATTAGCTGGGCATGGTGGTGGGCACCTGTAATCCCAGCTACACAGGAGGCTGAGGCAGGAGAATGGATTGAACCCAGGAGGCAAAGGTTGCATTGAGCTGAAATCGCACCACTGCACTTCAACCTGAGCAACAAGAACAAAACTCCATCTCAAAAAAAGAAAGAATGGGTAGAAGATTTACAACAGAAGGTGTTTCCAGATGTCAGCATGTTATGGTCTACTCTGTAGAGGATTCATGAGAATGGGATCCTAAGGAACCAGAGAGAAGACAGAGGGTGCTGTGTACTTTGCAAGGGCTGCCATGACAAACAATTTATTCTCTCACGGTGCTAGAGACTAGAGGTCCAAAATTAAGGTGTCAGCAGGGCCGTGCTCCTTGTGAGGCGGGAGGGGAGGATCCCTCCTGCCTCTTCTCTCATCCTGGTGGTTGTTGCAACCCTTGGGATTGTTTGGCTGGAGCTCTATCACTCTAACATCTCTCCCATCTTCACAGGGCCTTCCCCTGTCTGTCTGTGCCCACATTTCTCTCCTCTTATAAGGACATCTGCCATTGGATCAGGGCTCAACCTAATCCAGCATGACCTCATTTGAACTTGGTTACATGTGCAAAGACCCCATTCCCAAATAAGGTCACGTTCGCAAGTTCTGGGTGTTAAAACTTCAGCATACTTTGAAAGGGACACAATTCAACTCCTATGGGGAAGGGAGAGGCACAATTGCTCCAGGCCTTTCCAAGCCGATCTTTTCCTGCTGCTTTAAACACACTTTTTTTTTTTTTTTTTTTTTTTTTTGAGACAGTGTCTCACTGTCACCCAGGCTGGAGTGCAGTGGCATGATCTTGGCTCACTGCAACCAATACCTCCTGAGTTCAAGTGATTCTCCTGCCTCAGCCTCCTGGGTAGCTGGGACTATAGGCTCATGCCACCATGCCCAGCTAATTTTTGTATGTTTTGTAGAGATGGGGTTTCACCATGTTGGCCAGGTTGGTCTCGAACTCCTGACCTCAGGTGATCCTCCCACTTTGGCCTTCCAAAGTGCTGAGATTATAGTCTTGAGTCACTGTGTCCTGCCCAAACCCACATTTCTAAAGCTTTATTTCCTCCTATCACCAGCCAGGAGGGTGGCAAAGTACTCCCCATTCCTGGATTTCCGTTGCTGGACCTTTCCTCCTATCTCCCTGGGCCCAGATTGAAGGAGTTGTTTATTAAGTCAGACCTTGTGTCGGCTGTTCCCTGGAGTAGAAATTGCTGTCCACTCTCCATTCTTCCCATCTTCCTGGAGTAGTAGAAAACTTAAGTTTTAGCTGGAAACACGGCCTCCTAACTAAAACACGGCAGCCTCACTTGCAGAAGGGCGTGACCACACGTGACTAAGTGTTACCAGCAGAAGTGTGCCGCACTGGCTGGAATGCGGGTATGATGCTGAGAAGTGAAGCAGCCGCCTATGGTCACAAGACGGCAATTGTGCCATGGATGTCGGAAGAACCAGATGGAAGGAGCCTGGGTCTCTGGCAATGTGGGGCCACCATTTCTGTCCTGGACTGCTTATGTTTAAGACCCTTCAATGAAAGAGAAATAAACTTCTGGCATAGCTCATAGATCTCATACCTGTTTCAAGGCCTTATATTATAGGCATGGGCCACCATGCCCGGCCAGAACTCATTTTCTTATAGTTGTAGAATTCACAGTGGCTCTCTTCCTCTAAGCCAGCAGGAGTGTATCTCTGACTCCTGTTTCTGAGCCCTAGACCCTCTTTTAAATAAAAATCTCACCGTTTTAAGTCAGGCCCATTCAGCACAATCTCTCTCTTTATTTGCTTAAAGTCAACTGATTAGGGATCTTAATTACATCTTCAAAATCCCTTCCTCTCTGCCATGTATCACACAGTCCAAGAATAGCATCCCATCACCTTTGCCATATTCTACTGATTAGAAGCAAGTTATGGGCCCCACCCACATTCATCAGAAGATTATACAAAGATGTGGGTGATTCCACAAAGCAAACCACACAGGGCTGGGCACAGTGACTTACACCTGTAATCGCAGGGCTTTGGGAAGCTGAGGTAGGAGGATTGCTTGAGGCCAGGAGTTTGAAATCAACCTGGGCAGCACAGAAAGATCCCATCTCTACAAAAAATTTTAAAGAAAGTATCCGGATATTGGTCGCATGTGCCTGTAATCCCAGTTACTCAGGAGGCTGGGGTGGGAGGATGGCTTGAGCCCAGGAGGTTGAGACTGCAGAGAGCTATGATTGCACCAGTGCACTTTAGCCTGGGCAACAGAGCAAGACCCTGTCTCTAAAAACACATGCACATACACAAAAACAAATAAACTTACATCTTGTTTAAGCCATAGTTACTTTAGCCATTTTTCTTTGCTTTTTTAATAGTAGCTGACCCGAACAAATACACCAGCCAAGGGACGGGACAGAAGATTATACCCTCTTTAGGGTATAGAGGTTATGCCTTCTCTGGGCAGAGGCATGGACATCTTCCTGGGTTCTGCAATGAATGTAGTTTAGGTTAATCCAGCTGTAAAGTGGCCTTGCTCTGGTAACTTGCAGGGTACCTCTGATCTATGAGAACTGACGTCTCTCTAGAGTCTGAGTTCTTGTTGCACCTAAGACCACCAAGTCCATCTCCTTGACATTGATTCTTATGGGGATAATTATCAATAAGTATACTAGCTTCCCGAGACTGCCAAAACAAATTTCTACCACCTTGGTGGATCAAAACAACAGAAATGTATTCCCTCACAGTTCTGGAGGCCAGAAGACTGAAATGAAGGTTTTGGCAGGGGTGGTTCCTCCTAGAGGCGCTGAGGGGAGAATCCGATCCATGCCCCTGATGGCTCCTAGCTTCTGGGGGATCTGACAGTCCTTGGCATTCCTGGGTTTATAGACATGCCACTCCAATCGCCACCTCTAGCTTCAATTCATGTGGCTTTCTCTGTGTGTCACTGTGTGTCTTCTTTCTCTCTCTCTCTCTCTTTTTTTTTTTTTTTTTTTTTGGTGACAGTCTTGCTCTGTTGCCCAGGCTGGAGTGCAGTGGTGCAATCTCGGTTCACTGCAACCTCCACCTCTTAGGTTCAAGTGGTTCTCATGTCTCAGCCTCTCGAGTAGCTGGGATTACAGGTGCGTGCCACCACCGCTGGCTAATTACTGTATTTTTACTAGATATAGGGTTTCACCAAATTGGACAAGTTGTCTCGAACTTCTGATCTCAAGTGATTTGCCCTCGGCCTCCCAAAGTGTTTTTTGTTTTTTTTTTAAGTTTTTAAAAGATTTTGAGATGGGGTCTCACTTTGTCACCCAGGTTGGAGTGCAGTGGTGCAATCATAGCTTACTGCAGCTTCAGTCTCCTAGACTCAAGCAATCCTCCCGCTTCATGCTCCCGAGTAGCTGGGACTGCAGGCCCACACCATCACACCAGGCTAATTTTTTTATTTTTCTAGGTGGAGGGTCTTACTATGTTGCACAGGCTGGATTTGAACTCCTGACCTCTTGCCTCAGCCTCCCAAAATACCGAGATTATAGGTGTGAGCCATGGTGCCCAGCCATTTCTGTCTCTTATAAAGACACCTCTCATTGGATTTGGGGCCCATCCCAGTGCAGGATGATCTCAACTCAAGATCCTCACCTTAATTACATCTTCAAAGCCCTTTCTTTTATGTTTACCTGAGTTTCCAGGTAAACATACCTCACCCACTACAGTGAGAGACACTTGTGAGCCCTTTAACTGAGAATTCTGGTCTCAGAAGTTTAGCATCCACTCCAATTACCACCACACAACCAGGGAAGGGCTGTTTTCTCCAGAAGCTCTTGGACTCTGGTAAACAGAATTCTGGGATGACCCCCAATTCTCAGTGACCTCCAATGACCCACATCTTTGTATAATCTTCTGATGAATGTGGGTGGGGACCATAACTTGCTTCTAACCAGTAGAATATGGCAAAGGTGATGGGATGCTATTCTTGGACTATGATACATGTAATTAAGGTCCCTAATTAGTTGACTTTAAGCAAATAAAGACGGAGATTGTGCTGAGTGGGCCTGACTTAAGAAGGTGAGTTTTTTATTTAAAAGAGGGTCTAGGGCTCAGAAACAGGACTCAGAAATACACTCCTGCTGGCCTAGAGGAAATGAGTCACTGTGAATTCTAAAACTATAAGAAAATGAATGCTGGGTGGGCACAGTGGCCCATGCCTGTAATCCCAGAACTTTGTGAGGGCGAAATGGGTGGATCACTTGAGATCAGGAGTTCAAGACCAACCTGGCCAACATGATGAAACTCCATGTCTACTAAAAATACAAAAAAACTGTCTGGGTGTGGTGGCAGGTCCCTGTAATCCCAGCTACATGGGAGGCTGAGGTAGGAGAATCGCTTGAATTTGGGAGGCAGGGGTTGCAGTGAGCTGAGATCATGCCACTGTACTCCAGCCTGGGTGATTGTTAAAAAAACAACAACAAAACAAACAAAAAACCCCACAAAAAATGATATTGCCAACAACCACAGGAGCTAGGAGGAAGATACTGAGCCTCAGGGGAGACCATACCCCTAACCAACATCTTGATTGCAACCTGGGAGACCCTGAGCAGAAGATCCAGCTAACCCATGCCTGAACTTTGGACACGTGTGAACTGTGAGAAAATAAATGTGTTGGCCGGGAGCGGTAGCTCATGTCTGTAATCCCAGCACTTTGGGAGGCTAAGGTGGGCGGATCACAAGGTCAAGAGATCAAGACCATCCTGGTCAACATGGTGAAACCCTATCTCTACTAAAAATACAAAGATTAGCTGGTGTGGTGGCGCATGCCTGTAGTTCCAGCTACCTGGGAGCTTGAGGCAGGAGAATTGCTTGAACCCAGGAGGTGGAGGTTGCAGTGAGCCAATATTGCACCACTGCACTCCAGCCTGGCAACAGAGTGAGACTCCGTCTCAAAAACAAAGAAGAAAGAAAGAAAATAAATGTGTTTTTCTAAGCTGCTGAGTTTGTGGTCATTTGTCACACACAACAGAAAATGAACACACACATACTGTACTACACGATTCTGCCTGAGGCTGCTCTTTCTAGCAGTCCTTCTCTGACAGTGCTTTTTTCTCCCTTTTTTTTTGACAGACTCTTGCTCTGTTGCCCGGGCTGGAGTGCAGTGGTGCAATCACAGCACATTGAAGCCTCGACCTCCCAGGCTCAAGTGATCTTCCCACTTCAGCCTTTCAAATAGCTGGGACTACAGGCACACACCACCACTCCTGGCTAATTTTTTTGTAATTTTTGTAGAGATAGGGTCTGACTATGTTGCCCACGCTGGTCTCAAATTCCTGGGCTCAAGCAATCCTCCCGCCTCAGCCTCCCAAAGCACTGGGATTATAAGCATTAGCCACTGCACATAGCCAGGCAGTGTTTTCAAAGGTGCCCCTTCAACTGAAGACACGCTGGGATGACAAGCTCAGGAAGATCCCCTTGCAATGATCTGCAGCTCTCTTTGAAGCCCTCCTCTTAGTCAGTTTCATGTTGCTCTAAAGCCATACCTGAGGCTGGGCAATTTATAAAGAAACAAGGCTAATATAACTCATATTTCTGCAGGCTGAGAAGTTTAAGGGCATGGCCCTGGCTACTGGCGAAGAGCTTTTGTGCTATGTCACATGACAGAGAAGGTCAAAGAAGTGGATATGCAGGAAGAGGGGAAAACCTGAGGGGAGTCCTGGCTTTATAACATCCCACTCCGTCGGGAACTCACCCACTCCTGCAAGAACTAATTTAGTCTCATGAGAGTCGGAATTCACTCACTTCTGCCAACAACAGTACCAAGCCATTCATGAGGGATCCACCCCATGACCCAAACACCTCCCACTAGGTGACCCCTCCCAATGCTGCCATATTGGGGATCAAATTTCAACATAAGTTTGGGTGAGAACAAACAATATTAAAACCCTGGCAGGCTTATCTGGGACTCTTGCTTCCGTGTCCCAGGAACAGGATATCTGCATGTCCATCGTTTACTCCTGAGGGAACAACCAGTGATCCCAAGATTCCTTGGTCCATATACACCTTTTAAGTAATTTAAGGCCAGGCGCAGTGGCGTATGCCGGTAATCCTAGTGTTCTGGGAGACTGAGATGGAAGGATTGCTTGAGACCAGGAGTTTGAGACCAGCCTGGGCAACATACTGAGACTAAGTCTCTACAGTAAATAGAAAAATTAGGCAGGCATGGTGGTGTATGCCTTTAGTGGAAGCTTCTGGGGAGGCTGAGGTGGGAGGATTATTTGAGCCTGGGAGGTCAAGGCTGCAGTGAGCTGTGATAAAGACACTGCACTCCAGCCTGGGTGACCGAGCAAGGCCCTGTCTAAAAAAAAGAAAGAATAGAAAGAAAAAGTAAGAAATTGAGGAGCTAGAGGTTCAGAACTCATTCATCACAGTTTCATTTCTGAGTTTTCAGTGAGGAGCCACACTATGGTTCCCAAAATCTCTTGATCAGGAAATGGGGTGAAACATGGCTTCAGCTGTGGATATTCCCAGAAGGGAGTGGGGACAGGCCACTTCTTCCCAAAGGAGAGGAATGGGAATGGAAGAGCTCTGCTCCAGTCGGCGCCACCCACCCACGCGGTCTCTGGTTTCCCTTCCAATCATGGATCACGTGACCAAGCCTGTCCTTCTTGGGCCTGAGTCTGAATCTAATTGACGCTGGAACACTCCCCCAGAGCGACAAGGAGAGGTACAGGAGGAATAAGATAGTTGCTTTTCTAGTGGGGAAATTCCTTTTTTTTTTTTTTTTTTTAAAGAGCATCTCACTCTGTTGCCCAGGCTGGAGTGTAGTGATGTAATCTTGGCTCACCGCAACCTCTGCCTCCCGGGTTCAAGTGATTTTCCTGCCTCAGCCTCCTGAGTACCTGGGATTACAGGTGCCCACCACCATGCCCAGCTAATTTTTGTATTTTTAGTAGAGATGGGGTTTCACCATGTTGGCCAGGCTGGTCTCAACCTCAGGTGATCCACCCGCCTCAGCCTCCCAAAGTGCTGGGATTACAGGCTGAGCCACCATGCCTGGCTAATTTTTGTATTTTGGTAGAGACAGGAAGTGCCTGTAATCGTAGCAGATGCGGGGGGAGGGGCTGAGGTGGGAGGATGGCTTAAGGCCAGGAATTTGAGACCAGCCTTCGCAACACAGCAAGATCCTACCTCTGCAAAAAAATTTAAAAAAAATAAGGGCTGCAGAGAATTCTATTGTATGGATATCATTATTAATTTAAACATTCCTTCAGTAATTGGCATTTGGTTTCTTTGCAAACAAAGCTGACATGTAGATTCCTTAAGTGTGTATCATTTAACACACGTGCTGCATCCCTGCCCCCAACCTTTTTTTTTTTTGAGATGAAGTTTTGCTCTTATTGCCCAGGCTGGAGTGCAATGGCTCAATCTCGGCTCCCTGGTTCAAGCAGTTCTCCTGACTCAGCCTCCAGAGTAGCTGGGATTACAGGTGCTCGCCACCACGCCCGGCTAATTTTTGTATTTTTAGTAGAAACAGGGTTTTGCCGTGTTGGTCAGGCTGGTCTCAAATTCATGACCTCAGGTGATCTGCCCTCCTAAGCCTCCCAAAGTGCTGGGATTATAGGCATGAGCCACTGTGCCCGGCCCAACCCACTTTTGCACTCACACCGAGTTAGCCAGAGAACCAGTCTGAAGAATTCAGACAGCAGAGCCAAGAGGATGCCAGAGAATGAAGCTGGAGCCCTGATGATACTGTGAATTTCGACTGAAGTCAAATATACCCCGGCCTGCCCAGTTAGGTGCCAATACGTTCTCTCTGTTGCTCAAGCTGGTTTGGACTAGGTCTTTTTAAAATTACTTGCAGCATAAATGGTTCTCATTGGCACACAATAAAATCCTCACAGCTGAAATGTTAAGTGAAGAAAGTATGCTGAAAATGACATATAAATGTTGATAGCAATTCCTTTAAAATATAAATGTCGAAGAACAGAAACCAGATGGACATACATCTGGACCAAGGTTAAGGATTTTTAAAAAAAAAAATTTTTTTTTTTTTTTGAGACAGAGTTTTGCTCTTGTTACCCAGGCTGGAGTGCAATGGCACGATCTCGGCTTACCACAACCTCTGCCTCCTGGGTTCAAGCAATTCTCCTGCCTCAGCCTCCCAAGTAGCTGGGACTACAGGCTGTGCCACCATGCCCAGCTAATTTTTTGTATTTTTAGAAGAGACAGGGTTTCACCATGTTGACCAGGATGGTCTCGATCTCTTGACCTCGTGATCCACCCGCCTCGGCCTCCCAAAGTGCTGGGATTATAGGCGTGAGCCACCGTGCCTGGCAGGTTAAGGATTTTTTTGTAGGAAATTTGTGTGCTTCATTATAATTTTTTGATGCTTTTGAGTTTTCTACAATAATTTGAACTACTTTCATAATCATTTGCCTCAAAACAGGTTCCCTGGAAGCACAACCTGAGGCAGGGGTTCCAGGGCACGTGATTTAGGGAAGGTGAGCACTTCAGGAAGAACCTGGAAGGGAGTGAGGGAGGAACCAAGCAAGGATGTTGCCTCTGGTCAAGTCTAGCCTTTTCGCCTGGTTGGGGAGTCGGCCCTGAAGTGTACAGTGAGCCACAGAAACTAACCAAGACAAGGGGGCTGGCCTTTTATAAAAAAATTTTTTTTCAGAAGAGTCTAGCTCTGTTACCCAGGCTAGAGAGCAGTAGTATGATCTCAGCTCACTGCACCTTCCTCCCTGTGGGTTCAAGCGATTCTCCTGCCTCAGCCTCCTGAGTAGCTGGGACAACAGGTGTGTCACCACACCTGGATAATTTTTGTATTTTTTGTAGAGATGGGGTTTCGCCATGTAGGTCAGGCTGGTCTCGAACTCCTGATCTCGTGATCCGCCTGCCTCTGCCTCCCAAAGTGCTGGGATTAAAGATCTGAGCCATCGTGACTGGCGAGACAGTGTTTCACTATGTTGGCCAGGCTGGCCTTGAACTCCTGACCTCAGGTGATCTGCCCGCCTTGGCCTCCCAAAGTGCTAGGATTACAGGTGTGAGCCACCTTGCCCAGCCATTCTTTTTTTTTTTTTTTTTTTTTTTTTTTCTTTTTTTTAAGACAGGATCTCACTCTGTCAGCCAGGCTGGAGTGCAGTGCCATGATCATAGTTCAAAGCAGCACCACCATGCCCAGCTAACTTTTAAATTTTTTGTGGAGATGGGGGGGGGAGCTCTCTCTGTTGCTCAGGCTGGTCTTGAACTCCTGGGCTTAAGTGATCCTCCTGTCTCAGTCTCCCAAAGCGCTAGGATTCCAGCTGTGAGGCACCATGCCCGACTGCGGCTGACCCTCTGTATGCCTTAATCAGGTAATCATTGGCTACCCCTGTTAGTGGGGGTGTACCCTCCAGGTATTTCTAGGCTAGCTGACTCCTGCCAGATGAGTGCAATTCTCCAGAGAACACAGGCATCTAAGCCTTGACCGCCATCGAATCACCAGCTGGGACCAGAACATTGGTGGTGAAGGCCTTCTGGGTGAGACACAATGATTGTTTGCAACAATCATTTAAAGAGTTATTTAACATCAGGCTGGGCGCAGTGGCCTGTAATCCTAACATTTTGGGAGGCTGAGGCAGGGGGATCACTTGAGGTCAGGAGTTCAAGACCAGCCTGGCTAACGTGGCGAAACTCTATCTGTACTAAAAATGCAAAAAAAGAGAAAAAATTAGCTGGGTGTGGTGACAGGCGCCTGTAATCCCAGCTACTCGGGAGGCTATGGCAGGAGAATCTCTTGAACCTGGGAGGTGGAGGTTGCAGTGAGCCGAGATCATGCCACTGCACTCCAGCCTGGAGAACGAGAGGGAGACTCTGTCTCAAAGAAAAAAAAAAGAGTTGTTAAAGTAACATGCAGACTGACTCTACAGAGGCTGGCTGTTTTCTCCCCTTAGTCTCTGCTGTCTACACTCCCTAGTTGGCCATCACTGAAACTTAACAAATGGCCAGGTGTGGTGGCTCACACCTGTAATCCCAGCACTTCGGGAGGCCACGGCTGGCAGATCATCTGAGGCCAGGAGTTTGAGGCCAGCAACACCCCAAGACTCTTAAACAAACAAACAAACTTAAATGTATATGGAAGTCTTGGCTCTAGATAACTGAGAGAAATGGAAGTGGCTTAGTGAGTTGCTGATCATATTACTTCTAATAATAGAATTCTTTATTAAAACAACTATGGGCCGGGCGTGGTGGCTCAAGCCTATAATCCCAGCACTTTGGGAGGCCGAGGCGGGTGGATCACGAGGTCAAGAGATCGAGACCATGTCAGTCAACATGGTGAAACCCCGTCTCTACTAAAAATACAAAAAATTAGCTGGGCATGGTGGCACGTGCCTGTAATCCCAGCTACTCAGGAGGCTGAGGCAGGAGAATTGCCTGAACCCAGGAGGCGGAGGTTGCGATGAGCCGAGATCGCGCCATTGCACTCCAGCCTGGGTAACAAGAGCAAAACTCTGTCTCAAAAAATAAATAAATAAATAAATAAATAAATAAATAAATAAAACAACTATGGAAGAAAACAGTGCTTTCTTTCTATTCCTTTTAAAATCTGGAGCACTTTGCAAAATGGAAATTAATGCCTTGACTTGCATTGCTATGTGATCTGGGATTTTCACTTCTTCAAGGAAAGCCCCACTTGGCTTATTGGCTGCCTGTCTTGCCCTATGTCTGTTTTTTTTTTTTTTTGATTTGTTTTCATTTGTATAAATGTGTGGGGTACAAATGTAATTTTGTTAGATGCATACATCCATAGTGCTGACCAGGGCTTTTAGGGTATCCATAATCCCAATAACGTACATTGTATCTGTTAAGCAGTCTTCCATGATCTTTGCCCTGTCTTCTAAGCAGCTGGCTTGTATTTTTGGATTGAGCCAATTTTGGATTGAGAGAAGAGAAGGCAGGGAGTGAGGGAAACGTGCCTGGGAATTCCAGGAGATTGTTATCCTGCCCTGGCCGCTCTCTCAGGGGATTCTCCTCAAGTACCTTGGAATGTTCCGGTGGCTCCTGTGGATCGCCACCACAAAGATCATGAGGTTCTGTTGCCCTGGCAACCAGTTGTCCAGCACCTCTGCACTGGAGGTGCCAAGGTGCCAGGAAGAGGCAGGACTGCCCGGCCCAGCCTTGGAAGAAGACTTCTTGGTCGAAGCGGCACACAGGAGCAGAGACACAGTCTTGGCTCCAATTTCATCTCAGTTATGCCCACCCTTTCTGTGTTCGTGGATGTGCCCCTCGTCCACAAACCAGAGGGCAGCTTGTTAAAGGCCTACAAACAAGATGATTACCCCAACAAGATGTTCCTAGCCTATAAAGGTAGATGCCTAGCAGTTCCAGAGTCTAAGACTTAAGTGATGGGAACTGCCTCTAGGAGGACAGTGGTCCCTGCTGCAGTGGGAGGGGTGCGGCCCAAGCTTCTGTGGGAGGAGCGATCTTTTTTTTTTTTTTTTTTTTGAGACGGAGTTTTTGCTCTTGTTACCCAGGCTGGAGTGCAATGGCGCGATCTCAGCTCACCGCAACCTCCGCCTCCTGGGTTCAGGCAATTCTCCTGCCTCAGCCTCCTGAGTAGCTGGGATTACAGGCACGCACCACCATGCCCAGCTAATTTTTTGTATTTTTAGTAGAGACGGGGTTTCACCATGTTGACCAGGATGGTCTAGATCTCTCGACCTCGTGATCCGCCCGCCTCGGCCTCCCAAAGTGCTGGGATTACAAGCTTGAGCCACCGCGCCCGGCCGGGGAGGAGCGATCTTTCCTTGTTAACAGAATTGCCCAGTGGGGAAAAGCGCAGAGAAGGTCCCACGTTATTCCATGCTCTCTGCCCTTCTCTGGGAGCTTCTAGCGGTTTGGTGAGAGCTATGTCCTCTTCCGCAGCTCAATGCTTGGGGGCCTGCATGGCCATCCCACACTTCAGCCTCTCCTCTTAACTTCTCTCTCTCTCTCTTTCTATTCTTGAACCAAGAACGGTTCCCCAAATTGAGCCTTATGATATGCAACTGGGTCTCCCCACTGTGAAAGTCAGGGTCACCTTTGTTTTTTTGGAGATGGGGCCTCACTCTGCTGCCCAGGCTGGAGCACAGTGGCAAGATCTCAGCTTACTGTCAACTTTGCCTCCTTCGCTCAAACCATCCTCCTGCCTCAGCCTCTTGGCCAGCTGGGATGACAGGCGCTGGCCACCAGGTCTGGCTGTTTTTTGTGTTTTTTTTTTTTTTGTAGAGGCAGGGTTTTATCATGTTGGCAAGGCTAGTCTTGAATTCTTGAATTCCTGAACTCAAGTGATCCGCCCACCTTCGCCTCCCAAAGTACTGGGATTACCGGCCTGAGCCACCCATCCTGGGCTTGTATAATTTTAACCTTTAAAATGGCATAGGTTTCAGTTGTTTTTTAAAAAAACACAAAAATAAGACACATTTACTAACAGCACATTGTTTTTATCAAGGAGAAAAGAAAAGGGAAAGTTTTCTTTTCACAGGGACCTTCCCAATGCCCCAAGGAGTTCAGGGCAGACTTGTTTGTGGGCTGTCTGCAGAGATCAGCCCCCGGGGCCCAAACCAAGCACCTGACGCTCCCTCTGTGGTTTTCCTCGCAGTCTGTATGACAAATGAAGGCCGTCCCTGGGTTTCTCTGGTGGTACAGAAGGCCCGACTCCAGATTTCACAGGATCCCTCCCTGAATTATGAGTACTTGCCCACAATGGGCATGAAATCATTCATCCAGGCCTCTCTGGAGCTCCTCTTTGGAAAGCACAGCCAAGCCATCGTGGAGAACAGGGTGAGAAGCGGGCCCTCCCCGACCCGTCCTGACACAGAGAGTGGGGATCTGGACCTGCACAACCTTAAACCCAGAAGGGACTTTGGAGGGCCCCCAGTATGGATAAGGGGGACACCTGAGGCGCAGAGAGTCCACAGCTTTAGCCGTCATAAGGTAGAGTAAGGATCGGAATCCCAATCCAGTGGTATTCCCACCTGCTCACACTGCTGATTTGAAAGCTCTTTCAAGACAGAAATGATCTGAATAGGAGGTGGTGTTAGTATTCCCATTACTGTTTTATTTTTTAATTTATTATACACATTTTTTGAGACAAAGTCTCATTCCATCATCCAGGCTACAGTGCAGTGGTAGGATCTTGGCTCACTGCAACCTCCACCACCCACGTTCAAGTGATTCTCATGCCGCAGCCCCCTGAGTAGCTGGAGTCACAGGCGTGCAACACCATGCCCGGCTAGTTTTTGTGTTTTTGTTAGAGACAGGGGGGTTTCACCATGTTGGCCAGGCTGCTGTCAAACTCCTGGCCTCAGGGGATCTGCCTGCCTCGGCCTCCCAAAGTGCTGGGATTACAGGCATAAGCCACCACGCCCAGCCTCCATTACTGTTTTAGAGAGTTATTTCTGTTAATTTCTATTTATTTATTTACTTATTTATTTTTTTGAGACAGAGTCTCACTCTGTGGCCCAGGCTGGAGTGCAGTGGCCTGATCTCGGCTCACTGCAGCCTCCACCTCCTGGGTTCAAGTGATTCTCTTGCCTCAGCCTCTTGAGTAGCTGTGATTACAGGCGCCTGTTACCATATCCAGCTAATTTTTGTATTTTTAGTAATGACAGGGACCAGACTGGTCTCGAACTCCTGACCTCAGGTGATCCACCCTCTCCGGCCTCCCAAAGTGCTGGGATTACAGGTGTGAGCCACCATGCCCACTGCGCCCGGCCTATTTCTGTCTACTTCTTGCTGGCAGGTAGGGGGTGTACACACTGTTGGTGACAGTGGTGCCTTCCAGCTTGGGGTCCAGTTTCTCAGAGCTTGGCATAAGGATGCTCGTATAGTTTACATCATCTCTTCTCAAAAAGGTGAGACTTACCCAAGACGAGGGCGACAGCAAATCCCCATCCCCTGTTCCGAATCCTCACCCAACTGCTGTCTTCACTGTTATCCCTCATTCTCTGTCACGAGCAAAATGGCAGACAAGCCAGGCTATTTATGTCCTTTTCCTGTTAACGTCCCACCTTCAGCCAGTGACTCTCAGCCCCACACTCCAGTACCTCTGTCTCCATCTGTTTCCCATGTACCAGCTGTGTTCCCACAGAACTGGTACACGGGAAGCTGTGTTCCCACAGAACTGCATGGACTCATCTTCCAGGACATGGGCTTTACAGTTTATGAATACTCCATCTGGGACCCCAAGAAGCTATGCATGGACCCCAACATACTCCTCAATGTGGTGGAGGTAGAGAAACTCCTCCCCAGATCTGACTTACAGCCTAAGGTTCCTCTCCTCCCCATGCCCCTTAAATCATCCAAGACCTTTTCCAGGTTTGAATTTGCCTGGCCCTTCAATGGTAACTAACATGGAGGAGCACTTTATTCCCAAATGCCCTGGGGCCGCCACTCCTGGGTAGGGGAATCACACCATCTCTACCTGCAGCAGATCCCACATGGCTGCGTTCTTGTGATCGGGAACATTATTGACTGCAAGTTGACCCCAAGTGAGTGGGCGAAGTTGATGTCCATGATAAAGGTAAACCCAATCTCCTGCCTGACCTTCCTGTCTTTTAATCTCTGCTCTCTCCTCCATCCGACTCATTCTTTCTTTCTTCTACTTTCTCCTACAGAGCAAGCAGATATTCCCATTTTTTGATATTCCCTGTCAAGGGTTATACACCAGTGACTTGGAAGAAGATACAAGAATCTTACAATATTTTGTGTCTCAAGGCGTTGAGTTCTTCTGCAGCCAGTCTCTGTCCAAGAATTTTGGCATTTATGGTATGGTACAGGCAGAAGGAAAGGGGAGGGTCTGTTGTGAAATGGCGCTGCGTTGACAGCACAGTGATGTTTTCCATATCTCATCCTCTGGAGGGAGCCACAGACTCCAGGGAGAGCACATATGGAGGCAGAAGTGGGGAGCACTGAGCTAGAATTTGGTTCTGTTACTACATCTGGCCATTCGACCCAGCTCAGCTTAGATAATTTCACCCTCAGGACTTTGTTTCCTCGACTATGAGATGAGAGGGTGGGGCTGGCATGGTGGTTGACACCTGTAATTCCAGTCCACACCTCCCAATCCCTCCTTTGGGAGGCTGAGATTGGGCGATCACTTGAGGTTGGGAATTTAAAACCAGCCTGGGCCACACAGAGAGACCCTGTCTCTACAAACAACTTAAAAAATTAGCCGGCCGGGCGCGGTGGCTCAAGCCTGTAATCCCAGCACTTTGGGAGGCCGAGGCGGGTGGATCACGAGGTCGAGAGATCGAGACCATCCTGGTCAACATGGTGAAACCCCGTCTCTACTAAAAATACAAAAAATTAGCTGGGCATGGTGGCGTGTGCCTGTAATCCCAGCTACTCAGGAGGCTGAGGCAGGAGAATTGCTTGAACCCAGGAGGCGGAGGTTGCGGTGAGCCGAGATCGCGCCATTGCACTCCAGCCTGGGTAACAAGAGCGAAACTCCGTCTCAAAAAAAAAAAAAAAAAAAAAAAAAAATTAGCCGGGCATGGTGGTACACACCAGTAGCCCTAGCTACCCGCGAGGCTGAGGCACGAGGTTCACTTAAGCCCAGGAGGTTGAGGTTGCAGTGAGCTATGATTCCACCATTGCACTCTAGCCTGGGCAACGGAGAGAGACGGTCACTTAGAAAACAACAACAACAAAAATAAAAATAAAGAAAATAGAACTTAGTGATCTTGCGAGTTCCGTCCTCCTTTAAGACTCTGACTTGTGGATACTTTTGCTGGAAGGAGAGCCTCTGGCAACCTCCAGGAGCCTGAATACCATCCCGGCTGGGCTGCGATGAGGGCCTCATGGTTCAACCTTTTCTTCTACGAGGTTAGAGGTTGAGGTCTAGGTGGAGGCCTTGGGAGTGGAGGAAGGGGCTGAGGCTGTCTTCTCAATGCTGCAGATGAAGGAGTGGGGATCCTAGTGGTGGTGGCAGTCAACAACCAGCAGCTGCTGTGCGTCCTCTCCCAGCTGATGAGATTAGCCCAGGCCGTGTGGCTAAACCCTCCTAACACGGGTGCACGGATCATCACCTCCATCCTCTGCAACCCGGCTCTGCTGGGAGAATGGTAAGGGTGAGGGCTGGAGCAGGAAGGGATGAGAGAGGCCCTGGGTGCCTGCAGACCTGCTGATCCCGGGATTCCGCAGGGTGCTTCTCTCTCGCCCATGTGGCCGCTTTGCTCCATCCATTCATCAGCATTTACTGAGGACCTGATGTGTACCAATGGCAGTGGCAGTGCCAAGGGTTGCCTTAGGGGACAGAGTGATAGGACATTCATTTTGTACCCAGGCCAATGAGTTATCTGAACTCTTCCAGATTGCTTGGGGACATTAGACAGCATCAGGGGCTTGCAACTCTGGCAAAATCTGCCAGGGGGCCTCCTTGGCTTGCTTAAGTTAATACGGGATCAAACCTCCCTCCCACTCTTAGCCATCCCAGAGCCTCAGGCACTCTGCTGGGGGCCTTTGAAGGTAAGAAGAGTGGACTGGCAATAAGGGAGGTTTGAGAGCAAGGGGGACCTCACACCCTTCTTTCTCATTGTCCTTTCTTGGTAGGAAGCAGAGTCTAAAAGAAGTTGTAGAGAAAGCCATGCTAACTAAGGAAAAAGTGAAGGAAAAGCTCCGGCTCCTAGGAACCCCTGGCTCCTGGGGTCACATCACGGAGCAGAGTGGGACCCATGGCTATCTTGGACTCAACTGTAAGGGTCTAGGGAGTGGGTGGCCCCACTTTCTGAACTTTGGCCTGTATTTGAGCGTTAAACTTCCCTGACTAGGTGACCAGTTCCTAGCTTCACTCCAGATTTTGATTCTGTCCTTGGAAAATGGGCTGCTTTAAAGACGCTTCTGGACCCTCAGAAGTACCGACATTCCCTGTCCTTCATAAACCAGCCTGGGTGCTGGGTGAGGTGGCTCACACCTGTAATCCCAGCACTTTGGGAGGCTGAGGCAGGTGGATCACCTGAGGTCAGGAGTTCGAGACCAGCCTGTCCAACATGGTGGAACCCCATCTCTACTGAAAAAAAAAAAAAAAAAAAAAAATTACCAGAGCATGGTGGCACATCCTGTCATCCTAGCTACTTGGGAGGCTGAGGCAGGAGAACCACTTGAACCCAGGAGGCGGAGGTTGCAGTGAGCCAAGATCACACCACTGCACTCCAGCCTGGGCAACAAGAGTGAAACTCCATTTCAAAAATAATAAATAAATAAATAAATAAAATAAACCAGCCTGGGCTAGAGGGGAATTTGAGATGGCCAGTGTCAGGATCTGAGACCTTGCCATGACTGCAGTCCAGCAGGTGGAATACCTGGTCAGGAAGAAGCACATCTACATCCCCAGGAACAGTCAGATTAACTTCAGCTGTGTCAATGCCAACAACATACATTACATCACTGAGAGCATCAATGAGGCCGTCCTCTTCACAGAAAGCTCAGAGGAGTGCCTTCCAAAGGAAACAAACCCCTGATTGGAATAAAACTTTAGTCTTTGCAAAAATCTTGTGCTGATTATTTATTGCTACAATTCATTTTTTTTATTTTGAGACGGAGTTTCGCTCTTGTTACCCAGGCTGGAGTGCAATGGCGCGATCTCGGTTCACCGCTACCTCCGCCTCCTGGGTTCAGGCAATTCTCCTGCCTCAGCCTCCTGAGTAGCTGGGATTACAGGCACGCGCCACCATGCCCAGCTAATTTTTTGTATTTTTAGTAGAGACGGGGTTTCACCATGTTGACCAGGATGGTCTCGATCTCCTGACCTCGTGATCCACCCGCCTCGGCCTCCCAAAGTGCTGGGATTACAGGCTTGAACCACCGCGCCCGGCACAATTCATTTTTTTTACAAAACACTTTGTTCATTTATTTATGAAGCAACGGTGTGGCCTCAGTAAAGAGAGAGGGGGTGGGGAAAGAGAGAGAGAGGAGAGAGAGAGAAAGGCCCAGAGGAAAGGGTCACTGGTCATCTCATATTAATTGAGCACCTACTACATTAAGGCCCTGAGCTGGCTGTGAAAGGCAGTGCAAAAAACAGGTACGATCCAGTCTGTTTTCTGCAGACACTTAGAGTCTAGTTGGGGGACAAGCCTTACTCACATAAAACACTTAAGTAACATTTTAAGGCTGAATGTAATAGAAGTCATGGTAGATTATATAAACTGAAAATGTGTCAGGAATTTAGAAAATAAAGACTTCAAAGTGGGCCAGAATAGATGGGGAGCATCTCTGAGGAGGTAGGACTTGGTTGGGATATTGATAGATAGATGAATGGATTGAATGCATAACAACTAATGGAAGCTGGAAGGATATCCTAGGTCAATAACAACCTGAGCAAGTGTCACTGACATGATAATACAAAATAAATGTTTATGGGCATCTACTAATCCATGGGACTCTGCAACCCCCCCAGGATACCAACGGGCATATGATACAGTTGATACCCTGTACTCTTGGGGAGACACTATGTATAGGGTTGAAAGGAAAACTTATTTTTCTCTCTCCTCCATTGTGATTCTCAATTCTGACACCAGATTGTGTAGGGTTTTCCCCATACAATTAATTCAATTCTCTGGTGGACATCAGTTGGGTGTCTTACAATTCAATAGACAGAAGAGATTCTTTTTTTTTTTTTCCTTGAGACAGAGTCTTGCTCTGTTGCCCAGGCTGGAGTGCAGTGGCTCAATCTTGGCTCACTGCAACCACAGCCTACCAGGTTCAAGCGACTCTCCTGTTTCAGCCTCCCAAGTAGCTGGGACTGCAGGCACGTGTCACCATGTCTGGCTAATTTTTGTATTTTTAGTAGAGACGGGGTTTTGCCATGTTGGCCAGGTTGGTCTCGAACTCCTGATCTCAGGTGATCCACCCGCCCTGTCCTCCCAAAGTGCTGGGATTGCAGGCGTCAGCCACTGTGCCCAGCCCAATTCAGTAGATTCTGATACTGTCTACTTGGACTTAGCATCAAATTCCAGAGGTTCAGGAATTTCTGCAAGACTGCACCCCACTTCAGATGCCAGTCACATGTCCAGTGGTGACCTGGGCATCTGCTGTAAATTGGGGGTTTCTACAACTCCTTCCTTGGGTTTGATAACTTTCTAGAACAATTCACATATCTCAGGAAAATAGTTTACTTACCAGATTATCAGTTTGTTATAAAAGGATACAACTCAAGAACAGCCAGATGGAAGACAGGCACAGGGAAAAGGGCGAGGAAAGGGGCGTGGAGCTTCCATGGTCTCTCCGGGTTCCCCCTCCCAGCCCCTCCATGTGTTCACTAACCCGCAAGCTCTCCAAAACCCTGTAATTAGGGGTTTTGATGAAGGATGCATTGCGTAGGCATGATGGACTAAAACTTTGGCCATTGTTGATTAACTCAACCTCCATTCAGTCCCTCTCCTCTTCCCAGAGGTCGGGGGTGGAGCTAAAAGGTCCAACCCTCTGATCACATTGTTGGCCCCTCCCACAACCAGCCGGTCATCCTATGGGCTTTCCAACAGGGACCTTAACATAAACTCAGCTGTGGTTGAAGAGGTCTCCTTGGGAATACCAAGGAGTGCTTCTTTCACTATATACCTCTCGTCGCTTTGGAAATTCCAAGGTTTTTATTTTTTGGTGGGTTTTGTTTTTTGTTTTTTGGGTTTTTTTGTTTGTTTTTAATGGAGATTTACTCTTGTTGCCCAAGAATGCAGTGCAGTGGTGAGATCTTGGCTCAGTGCAACCGCCACCTCCCGGATTCAAGTGATTCTCCTGCTTCAGTCTCCCAAGTAGCTGGGATTACAGGCATGTACCACCATGCCCGGCTAATTGTGTGTATATATACACACAATTAGCCGGGCATGGTGGTAATGTATGTATGTATGTATATATATGTATATATATGTACATACATACGTGTATATATGTATCTATATGTACATATATACGTGTATATATATGCACATATATATGTACATATATACGTATATATATGTATATATATATTTTTTTACTAGAAATGGGGTTTCACCGTGTTGGCAGGCTGGTCTCGAACTCCTGACCTCAAGTGATCCACCAACCTCAGTCTCCCAAAGTGCTGGGATTATAGACGTGAGCCACTGTATGTATCTGGTCTCCAAGGGTTTTTAGGAGTTCTGTGCCAGGAACTGGAGAGAGACCATGTCTATTTCTTATCATAAATCACAATGCCACAATGATAAAAAAAAGTATATAACAATAAAAGGTGACATGTAATACATGCCTAATGAGTGTTTCTGTAAAGGGTTAGCCCAGGAGGACGTGGTTACCCAAATCCTGCATATTCCAAGGGTCTTCAAGACTGGCCCTCACTGGTTCCCGGGATATGCATCCGGGCCCTTTGAGTGTCCTACCCGACGAGAGTGTCTTTGTGGCCCGAGACCTTGGGATACATCGTATCAGTTTGACTTCTTGGGGCTGGAGACTGAGTAGCTAGGGAACGTTATGTGAGTACTGCATGACTATGTAATTGATCCCCAATGAAAACTCTGGACACCAGGGCTTAGGTGGCGCCTTCCCTGGTTGACAGCACTTCATGTGTTGTCACACACTGGTGCTGAGAGAATTAAGTGCTGCCCAACCAAGGTCACACAGATGGCAAGAGGCACCAGTGGCATCCATGTGCTTGGTGCCCTGCCCCCTGCTATGGCACTGCCTTCCCCATCCAGGTGGCCCCCCAGTACCCCTTCATTTCCATCTCCAGGGGACAGGCTCTGCCCTGAGGAAATGTTATATCACCCAGGGCAGAGCCCCAAGGAAGCCAAGAGCTCTCAGAGTTGGGGCGTGCTAGGATTAGCCCACTGGACCACCTTGCCCAGAGCAAAGAGCAGTGGAACTGCACCTGCAGTGTCCCCAGTGAGGAAAAAAAAACTTGCCCACCGAGGGCTGGCACAACCCAGGAAATGAAGGAACAGGCAGGAGGGAGGGGTGGGTCCACAGCCTTTCTTACTTGGAGGAATCCCTATGAAAGGACAAGCTGGCAGGGCATGGTTGCTCATGCCTGTAATCCCAGCAATTGGGGAGGTCGAGGCAGGTGGATCACCCGAGGTCAGGAGTTCAAGACCAGCCTGGTCAACATGGCAAAACCCCATTTCTAAAAAAAAGAAAAAAAAATTATCCAGGCTTGGTGGAGCAGCTACTCAGGAGGCTGAGGCAGGAGAATCGCTTGAACTCGGGAGGCGGAGGTTGCAGTGAGCTGAGATAGTGCCACTGCACTCTAGCCTGGGCGACAGAGCAACTCTTTCTCAAAAAAAAAAAAAAGTGTCTGGCAGTTCCAGGGTTCTCTCCACGGGGCACGCTGGGATTCCAGAGGGTTCCAGAAGATACTGGGGACTTGTGTCCCGGTTGGGTGCTCAAGCCCAGCAGTTTGTGGGTGCAGCACTGGCCTTCCCCAGCGTTCTTGGGCTGGTGAGGTCTTCACTCCCTAAACACTCCCTTAGACAGCTCCCTAAGTCAGCTGCCTTTGCTCACACAGGGCCTGGCACTCAGAACAATAAATACAGCGCCCTGAGTCGGGGCGGGCCTCCCACGGCCGCCTGGGCCATCCCTTCTTTGAGACACATTCAGCACATCACAGAGATCCTGCAAAACTGATCCCATGCCACAGCATTGAAGCTGTCATGGGGACATGGAGAAGTGGATTTACCCCATACGGGAAATGGAGTAAATTCCCACTAGACCTCCCTGATCCACCAGTGGCCTCATTTTCCTCCTCTTCCTCTTGCTTGTTGCTGTTACAACCTCTCGAATCTCTTAATGGCCTTGAGCAGATCAGCTCAGACCCAAGCTTCTACCCTGCCTTTAGGACAATGCTGCCTTTAGAAGGCAGTTTGGAGAGCATGCCCTCTGGGGGTGTCACTTCCTGGGATACACAGCTCAGCAGCTTATTTAGTATTCCTCCAACGAAAGTGGATTTACTTGGTTGGTAGGAGTATATTCTGTGCCCAAGAAAAATTAGCTTTTCTCCATTTTATTACAATGAAAAAGGATAGCCTGGTGGTTAGGAGATTGCACTTTGGCGTGAAACATCTGTGTTCACATCTGTGTTCTGCATTGATCTGTGGAACCTTGGGCAAGTTCTCTATTGTCCCTAAGGCTCTGTTTTCTCTTCTGCAAGATGGAGATAAGAATCCCTACTTTTGGGCCAGGCATGGTGGCTCATAGCTGTAATCCCAGCACTGTGGGAGGCCAAAGCGGGTGGATCACCTACGGTCAGGAGTTCGAGAACAGCCTGGCCAACATGGTGAAACCCCATCTCTGCTAAAAATACAAAAATTAGCTGGGCATGGGGGTGGGTTCCTGTAATCCCAGGTACTCATGAGGCAGGAGAATTGCCTGAACCTGGGAGGCAGAGGCTGCAATGAGCCGAGACTGCACTTCAACCTGGGTGACGAAGCAAGACTCCATTTCAAAAAAACAGTAATAATTTTTAAATCCCTACTTTTATGGGTTGTGGTGAGGATGAATAAGATCATTTGTGTAAAGAGCTTGGCACTGCCGGGCACGGTGGGTCACTCCTATAATCCCAGCACTTTGGGAGGCTAAGGCAGGCTGATCACTTAAGGTTAGGAGTTTGAGACCAGCCTGGCCAACGTGGTGAAACCCCATCTCTAAAAATACAAAAATTAGTTGGGCGTGGTGGCGTATGCCTGTAATCTGAGCTACTCAGGAGGCTGAGGCAGGCAAGAGAATTTCTTGAACCTGGGAGGCAGAGGTTGCAGTGAGCCGAGATCATGCGCCGGGGAAACAGAGCGAGACTCTGTCTCACCAAAAAAAAAAAAAAGGTGAGTTTAATTGGAGGGGCAGGAGGAGAGAGCACAAAGCTGGTCTGTAGGTGTGTCTTGCCCTCCCTCTGCCTTTCCTGAGAGTCTCACAGGCGCACCCTAAACGGGACTCTGGAAGGCTCACACATGCATTTCCAGTTGCATGACTTCTGAGGCAGCAGGTGGTGCTGTTTAGCAAACTTGGGCACCAAGAAGAAGAAACCTGAACTTTTTTTTTTAGACAGAGTCTCACTCTGTCGCCAGGCTCCAGGCTGGAGTGTAGTGGCACAATCTTGGCTCACTGCAACCTCTGCCTCCCAGGTTCAAGCAATTCTCCTGCCACAGCCTCCTGAGTAGCTGAGACTACAGGCGTGCGACCACCACGCCCAGCTAATTTTTGTATTTTTAGCAGAGACGAGTTTCATCATGTTGGCCAGGATGGTCTCAATCTCTTGACTTCATGATCCACCCGCCTCAGCCTCCCAAAGTGCTGGGATTACAGGCTTGAACCACCGCGCCCGGCGAAACCTGAACTTCTAACTTGAGATGTCGGCACCTGCACCTGCCAGGGCAGAGGAAGGTATGGGAGGTGGGAGTCTTATTCCTCTTTAAGCTCCTTAGAGCTCCTCTGCTGGCCCCAGGGAGGAGGGAGGGGTGAGACCTGTTTTCATGTGTGTTTCCCACGTGTGTTGGTATCCCAAACGTCTCTGGAATGCAGCTCAGGTGCAGCCTTTCTGGGAGGGGAGAGGAAATTCGAAGGCATCCTTACACACCCCTCCATCGGCCGGGCTGACTCACCGTCTCCTCAGCTCGGGGGAGCTTCATTGGCTTTATGAGCTCCTCTTGGCCCTAGGATTACCTCCTTTCCTTAAGAAGCTGGAATTGCTCTCAGGATTCCGGGACTCCACAATAAAATAGACCAAACACTTGAAAAACCTCTCCTTACACACTTTTTTTTTTTTTAGATGGAGTCTTACTCTGTTGCCCAGGCTGGAGTGCAGTGGCACAATCTCAGCTCACTGAAACCTCCGCTTCCCTGGTTCAAGTGGTCTTCCTGCCTCAGCACCCCCTAGTAGCTGGGATTACAGGCATGTGCCACCACACCTGGCTAATTTTTGTATTTTTTAGCAGAGACAAGAATTTCGCCATGTTGGCCAGGCTGGTCTCGATCTCCTGATCTCAGGTGATCCACCCACCTCGGCCTCCCAAAGTGCTGAGACTACAGGTGTGAGCACCGTGCCCAGCCCCTATACGCATTTTTAAATTTCAGGTTTTTATCCAGTGAACTCGAGTTCCAGAACGGTGGCGCTTTCTGTGTGGGCTGGAGCGTGGGATTAGGGAGGAGGTCTCCTTCTACCCTGGGGATCAGTAACTGATTGTTTCACTGGGCTTTGCCCCCAACAATGCTAGGATTCTGGGATGTGAGAACACAACACTGGTTTGGCAGCTTCAGCAAGTTTTAAAAAGGCCAGCGCTCCAAAGCCCGTGGAACACCACGGCATGCTGGTGTCACTCTTAGCATACTTCTGTGTCCGCACCCCGGTTTTCCCTCGGCCTCACCTTTCTCATGGTGTTCTAATTTATGTTTAACTTCATTTACGTGGTGTTGTAAACAACCTTAAATCTTTTTTGAAGCAGGACAGGGTACAAATAAATAGAAAGAAAAACACAGCTCTGAAAGGTTAGATGTTTTGATATTTGAGGAACCTTGTGCTGATGTAAGCAAATGACCACATCCCTCAGCTAGAAGCCTCCAAGACTGGTGGGAGAGAGATGAACTCCTTACGGGAAAAGGCAGCAGAACCACATAGCCATGACTTTGGGTCCCTGGGATTCCTGATGACTCCATGGGCATTCTTCTAGGGTAATTGCTGTTACCACCAAGTTTTCAGGTGAGGTGGAGTGGGATGCTTTAACCATTTTGTCATTATGGACTCATGAACTTTCCCTCGATGCCCCCCACAGAGCTATAAACTCATAAGGCTGAAACTTCTTCTTTCTTTTTTTTTTTTGTTTTAGAGCTATGATTTGCTCTGTCCCACAGGCTGGAGTGGAGTAGCATGATCACAGCTCACTGTAGCCTCCAAATCTTTGGCTTAAGCGATCTCCTGCCTCAGCCTCCCATGTACCTGGGACCACAGGCATGTGCCACCATTCCTGGCTAATTTTTTAGAATTTTTTGTAGAGATGGGGTCTTATATTGCCAAGCTGATCTCAAACTTCTGAACTCAATTGATCCTCCTGCCTTGGCCTTCCAAAATGCTAAATTACAGGCATGAGCCATTGTGCCTGGCTAATTGATTCCAAAATGAATATGAAAACGAAAAGGTCCAGGTGGGGTTCACTGGCTCACACCTGTAATCCCAGGACTTTGGGAGGTGAGGCAGCTGGATCACTTGAGCTCAGAAGTTCAAGACCAGCCTAGGTAACGTGGTGAAACTGTCTCTACCAAAAATACAAAATATACACTGGGTGTGGTGGCACTCACCTGTAGTCCCAGCTACTCTGGAAGCTGAGGCAGGGGGATCGCTTGAGTCCGGGAGGATGAGGTTGCAATGAGCCAAGATTGTGCCACTGCACTCCGGGCTGGATGACAGAATGGGACCCTGTCCCCTGCCCCGCAAAAAAAGCAAAGGTCTAAAAATAGCTGATAAATCTTGCAGAGGAAGCCGGGCGCGGTGGCTCAAGCCTGTAATCCCAGCACTTTGGGAGGCCGAGGCGGGTGGATCACGAGGTCGAGAGATCGAGACCATCCTGGTCAACATGGTGAAACCCCGTCTCTACTAAAAGTGCAAAAAATTAGCTGGGCGTGGTGGCACGTGCCTGTAATCCCAGCTACTCAGGAGGCTGAGGCAGGAGAATTGCCTGAGCCCAGGAGGCGGAGGTTGCGGTGAGCCGAGATCGCGCCATTGCACTCCAGCCTGGGCAACAAGAGCGAAACTCCGTCTCAAAAAAAAAAAAAAAAAAAAAAAAAAAAAAAAAAAAAATCTTGCAGAGGAAGTACAAAGCTGAAGACTTTACACTACTAGATATCAAGATGTGTTATGAGACTATAGTAATTAAGACAGTATGGCATTGTTCAATAACAGAGAAATAGACCAGGGAACAGAATAGAGTTCAGAAACATGATAGTGACAAGCCGATACGGGAAAGCTGGGTCATTCAATAAACGGCACTAGGTCTATGGGATATGGTAGGGGCTGAGGAAAACTTTCCCTCTACCCTCCAAAAGTTCACTGGAAAATCAACTCATAAAAGGCAGATTAGGAAGAGAAATGGTCTACAAATTTATTACCGTGAACAGGAATCTTATCAAAATATAAGATCCCGAGAAAGATATCACTGATGCTTTTATACTATCTTGAAGTTACAGAAAGAATAGGGGCTTGGATCGTGGCAAAATAGGTTATGGGAGGGAGGGAAGAGGGGACTGGCTAGCAAAGGTGTCTTGTTCTATGGAGGAGACCTCCCAGGTAGGAGCCTTCAGAGAAACAGGTGGTGGTAAATGTTTCTTTCAAACCTTTCAAGGTATCAGACTCTCAGTTCATTTTTCCTGGATCCAGGCAAGGAAGGACCTCGGCTCTGTGTTTGGTAGACAACTGATAACAATGCAAAATTCATAAAAGCAAATTGTCTAGTGGAGGAACACTGTCCCTCCTCCGGAAAAATCAGCTTTGCCTCCATTTGCATATTCATTTCAATATTTCTGGTCTCTAAATGTGTCTTTTCTTTGGATTCACCTTTGAACAGGTTGTAACATCTTACTAGTTTTTCTCTTTCTTTTTTTTTTTTTTTTGAGACGGAGTTTCACTCTTGTTGCTCAGGCTGGCGTGCAATGGTGCCATCTCAGCTCACTGCAGCCTCCACCTTCTAGATTCAAGCTATTCTCTTACCTCAGCCTCCTGAGTAGCTGGGATTACAGGTATGCACCACCATGCCCAGCTAACTTTTTGTATCTTTAATAGAGACGGGGTTTTACCATGTTGGCCAGGCTGGTTTTGAACTCCTGACCTCAAGTGATACACCCGCCTTGGCCTCCCAAAGTGCTGGGATTACAGGAACGAGCCACCGTGCCCGGCATACCTGACTAGATTTTCTTAATAAGTGAAATAAAATTTTAACATGCTTATTTTTTTTGTCTGTATGAGAGTTCATGATTTTATCTTTTTTAAAAAATTAACTTTTGGCCAGGCCCAGTGGCTCATTATGTAATCCCAACACTTTGGGAGCCCAAGGCAGGTAGATCCCTGGAGCTCAGGAGTTTGAGAGTAGCCTGGGAAACATGGAGAAACCCTGTGCCTGCAAAAACTACAAAAATTAGTCAAACATTGTGGCTCATGCCTGTAGTCCCAGTTATTAATACTTGGGAGGCTGAGGCAGGAGTCTTGCCTGAGCCTGGGAGGTTGAGGCTTCTGTGAGCCATGATCATGCAGCCCGGGTGACAGAGCAAGACCCTGTCTCAAAAAAATTCACTTTGAATAATACAAAAAATTAGGTGCATTGTTAATATAAATGTGGAAGGCAAAGCAAAATGCTTTTAGAAGACGATTAAGGAGAATATGTTCATGGCTTTGGAGAGGCCATGATTTCTTAGACAACACTTAAAGCACTAACCGTAAAAGAAAAGATTGATCATTTGGGTGTCATTAAAATGAAGAACTGCTTTTCATCAAGAAACACCACCAAGAGAGTAAAAAGGCGTGCCACAGCGTGGGAGAGGTGCATCACATTACAGATTTGATATCTATATCTTCATAATGACATCTACAAATCAATACAAAGGCAGAAAAAAAATGGGCCAAAGATATGAATAAGCCATTCACGAGAAAACCACATCCAAATGGTGAAAAAGCTTAAGAAAAAGCATACAGCCTCATTAGTCACCAGGGAAATACCAATGAGAACTATTGCACAGCCACCAGAAAGGTGAAATACAAAAGATTGACAATACTAAGTGGCTTCGTCTGCTTGTGTTACTATAAGGAATACCCAAGGCTGGGTAATTCATAAGGAAAAGAGGTTTATTTGGCTGATGGTTCTGCTGGCCATACAAGAATCATGGCACCAACATCTGCTTCTGATGAGGGCTTTAGGCTGCTTCTACTCATGGCAGAAGGCAAAGGGAAGTGTGCGTGTGCAGAGACTGGAGGGAGAGAGAGAGCAAAAGAGAAAGAGAGGAGGTAGCAGTCATTTAAAAAAAAAAAACAGACCGGGCCGGACATGGTGGTTCATGCCTGTAATTCCAGCACTTTGGGAATAAGAGGTAGGTGGATCACTTGAGACCAGAAGCTGGAGATCAGCCTGACCAACATGACAAAAACCTGTCTCTACTAAAAAAAAAAAAAACAAACTAAAATTAGCTAGGCATGGTGGCACGCACCTGTAATCCCAGCTACTTGGGAGGCTGAAGCAGGAGAATTGCTTGAACCTGAGAGGAGGCCTTTGCAGTGATCCAAGATCGTGCCACTGCACTCCAGCCTGAACAACAAAGTGAGACTGTCTCAGAAAAACAAAAAACAAAACAAAACAAAACAGCCCTCACAGGAACTAAGAGAGTGAGAACTTACTACTTCCCAGACTGCACCATGCTGTCATGAAGTCTTGAGGGATCCACCCCCATGACCAAAACACTTCCTATTAGGTCCCACCTCCGACACTGGGGATCACATTTCAACATGAGGTTTGGAGGGGTCAGATATTCAAACCACAGCACAGAGATTGACAACAATGTGGAGAAACTGGATCTCAAACATTGGCGGGAGCATAAATTGCTATAACCTCTTTAGAAAATTGTTTAGCAATATCCCTTAGTGCTGAACATATACCTATCCTGTGATCCAGCAATTCCATTCTTGGGTGTGGGTGCACGCTTATGTCCATGCACCAAAAGACAGAGGAGAATGTAGAATGATTTTATTTCTGATACCCCTGTATTTGCTTCCTGTGGCTGCTATCAGAAATTACCACTAACTTGGTGGCTTAAGACAACAGATGGCTGGGCGAGGTGGCTCACGCCTGTAATCCCAGAACTTTAGGAGGCTGAGGTGGGCAGATTACCTGAGGTTAGGAGTTTGAGATCAGCCTTGCCAACATGGTGAAACACTGTCTCTACCAAAAATACAAAAATTAGCTGGCTGTGGTGGTGGGTGCCTGTAATCCCAGCCACTCAGGAGGCCAAGGCAGGAGAATTGCTTGAACCTGGGAGGCAGAGATTGCAGTGAGCTAAAATCGTGCCATTGCACTGCAGCCTGGGTGACAGCAAGATTCCACCTCAAAAAAAAAAAAAAAAAAAAAAAAGAAAGAAAAAAGAAAGAAAGAAAAAGAAAAAGACAACAGATATTTATTCTCTCACTGTCTGTTCTGGGTGTTGAAAGTCCAGAATGAAGGTGTCAGCAGGGCTGAGCTCCGTCTGAGGCTCTCAGGAGGTGCTGTCCCTCATGTCATCTGGCTTCTGGTGGCCGTGGGCATTCCTTGCTTTGTGGACACATCAGTCTCATTTCTGTCACCTCCTTCTCAGGGCTTTCTCCTCTTGTTTGTATAGTCTTGCCCTGCCTCGTTCTGTTAAGGACACTTGTCACTGGAGTGAGGGTCCTTTTGGATAATCCAAGATGATTGTCTCATCTCAAGAGCCTTAATTTAATTACATTGGCAAAGACTCTGATTTCTTTTGTACATTATTTATTTATTTATTGTGGAGATGGGGTCTTGCTCTGTTGCCCAGGCTGGAGTGCTATGGCTGTTCATAGGTGTGATCCCACTACTGATCAGCACAGAAGTTTGACCTGTTCCGTTTCCAACCTGGGATGGTTCACCCCTCTTTAGGCAACCTGGTGGTCCCATGCCCCAGGAGCTCACCATATTGATGTGGACATATGGCGGACACCAAATCAGCCTAGTGCATTACAGCCCAGAACTCCTGGGCTCAAGCAATCTTCCAGCCTTAGACTCCTGAGTAGCTGGGACTACAGGTACACACCACCATGTCCCGCGAGACTCTTATTTCTAAACAAGGTGGCATTCACAGGTCTGAGGATCAGGACATGGACATATCTTCTGGAGAGCCATTGTTCAGTCCACTGCAGGCCCCAGACTACAAATTACCTGAATGTCTATCAGCTTTAGAATGGAAAATAAATTGTGGTATATTCATACTATGGAATACTATAAACCAATATGAATGAACAAACTACTGCTACAAGAACAGCACTGCTGAATCTCATAAACAATGCTGATTGCAAGAGGCCAGACTGGCCGGGCATGGTGGCTCACACCTGTAATCCCAGCAATGTGGGAGGCTGAGGTGGGCGGATCACCTGAGAGTTGGAGACCAGCCTGGCCAATGTAGTGAAACCCCATCTCTACTAGAAATATAAAAATTAGCCAGGTATGGTGGTGTGCACCTGTAATCCCAGATACTCAGGAACTGGAGGCAGGAGAATTGCTTGAACCTGAGAGGCGGAGGTTGCAGTGAGCCGAGGCTGTGCCACTGCACTCCAGCCTGGACAACAGGTCAAGATTCTGTCTAAAAAAAAAAAAAGCCAGATCCCAAATAAATGCTAAATGTCTGATTCACTTATGTTCAAAAACAGCAAAACCAGGCTGAGCAAGGTGGCTCACACCTGTAATTCCAGGTACTTGGGAGGCTGAGGTGGGAGGATCACTTGAGCCCAGGAGTTTGAGGCTGCAGTGAGCTATGATTGTGCCACTGCACTCCAGCCTGGGTGACAGATGAGACCCTGTCTCTTAATAAATAAATAGCCGGGCACGGTGGCTCACGCCTATAATCCCAGCACTTTGGGAGGCCAGGGTGGGTGGATCACCTGAGATCTGGAGTTCAAGACCAGCCTGACCAACTTGGAGAAACCACGTCTCTACTAAAAATACAAAATTAGCCGAGTGTGATGGCAGGTACCTGTAATCCCAGCTACTCAGGAGGCTGAGGCAGGAGAATCGCTTGGACCTGGGAGGCAGAGGTTGCAGTGAGCGGAGATAGTGCCACTGGACTCCAGCCTAGGCAATAAGAGCAAAACTCTGTCTCAAAAAATTAAAAATAATTAAATCAATAAAGCAAAATTAATGTATGGAGATAGAAATTAGTATGGGTAACTTTTGGAGAGAAGGGGGACTGGGAAGGACTCATAGGCAGATTTCTGAAGGTGCTGATACTATTTCTTTACCTGGGTAGTGAAAATTCACTAACACGAACATTTTGGTGGACTTTTTCTGCATAGGATGTCTATAATACATTTTTCTTTTTGCCTCTTTCCTTTATTATAGCTATTCTAGCTTTTAATAAAGAAGTTTGTTTTTAAAAAATTGTTACAGGCTGGGTGTGGTGCCTCATGCCTGTGATCCCAGCACTTTGAGAGACCTAGGTGGGTGGACCACATGAGGTCAGGAGTTCGAGACCCAGCCTGGCCAACACAGTGAAATGCCGTCTCTACTAAAAATATAAAAATTAAGGCCGGGCGCGGTGGCTCAAGCCTGTAATCCCAGCACTTTGGGAGGCTGAGGCGGGTGGATCACGAGGTCAAGAGATCGAGACCATCCTGGTCAACATGGTAGCGCCGGGCGCGGTGGCTCAAGCCTGTAATCCCAGCACTTTGGGAGGCCGAGGCGGGTGGATCACGAGGTCGAGAGATCGAGACCATCTTGGTCAACATGGTGAAACCCCGTCTCTACTAAAAGTGCAAAAAATTAGCTGGGCATGGTGGCACGTGCCTGTAATCCCAGCTACTCAGGAGGCTGAGGCAGGAGAATTGCCTGACCCCAGGAGGCAGAGGTTGCGGTGAGCCAAGATCGCGCCATTGCACTCCAGCCTGGGTAACAAGAGCGAAACTCCGTCTCAAAAAAAAAACAAAAACAAAAACAAAAAACATGGTGAAACCCCGTCTCTACTAAAGATACAAAAAATTAGCTGGGTATGGTGACACGTGCCTGTAATCCCAGCTACTCAGGAGGCTGAGGCAGGAGAATTGCTTGAACTCAGGAGGCGGAAGTTGCGGTGAGCCGAGATCGCGCCATTGCACTCCAGCCTGGGTAACAAGAGTGAAACTTCGTCTCAAAAAAAAAAAACAAAATAAAAAATAAAATAAAATAAAATAAAAATTAGCCGTCATGGTGGTACGTGCCTGTAATCCCAGCTACTCAGGAGCTGAGACAGGAGAATCCCTTGAACCCAGGAGGCAGAGGTTGCAGTGAGCCAAGATTGTATCATTGCACTCCAGCCTAGGCAATAGAGTGAGACTCTGCCTCAAAAAAAAAAAAAAAAAATTGTTACTATACAGGTGTGAGCCACCATGACTGACTTACAATGAACATCTGTATATCTATCTATCTATCTAATCTGTATATATATATATATATACAGATATATATATGGAGAGAGAGAGACAGACAGAGAGAGAGATGGAGTCTCAGTCTGTTGGCCAGGCTGTAGTACAGTCGCGCAATCTTGGCTCACTGCAACCTCTACCTCCTGAGTTCAATAGATCGTCATGCCTCAGCCTCCTGAGTAGCTCGAATTACAGGCACCTACCACCACACTGGGCTAATTTTTTTTTTTTTTTTTTTTTTGAGACAGAGTCTCACTCTGTCACCAGGCACTAGGCTGGAGTGCAGTGGCACAATCTCGGCTCACTGCAACCTCCACCTCCCGGGTTCAAGCAATTCTCCTGCCTCAGCCTCCCGAGTAGCTGGGACTACAGGCGCACGCCACCACGTCCAGCTAATTTTTGTATTTTTAGCAGAGACGGGGTTTCACCATGTTGGCCAGGATGATCTCGATCTCTTGACCTCGTGATCCACCCACCTCGGCCTCCCAAAGTGCTGAGATTACAGGCTTGAGCCACCGCGCCCAGCCCAATTTTTGTATTTTTTTTTTTTTAGTAGAGACGGGGTATTGCTATGTTGGCTAGACTGGTTTCAAACTCCCTCCCGACCTTAAATGATCCACCCTCCTCAGCCTCCCAATTGCTGAGATTACAGGTGTGAGCCACTGTACCCAGCCAAAAAATATTTTTTAAATTTAAAACTAGAGTGGGGATGTTACTATGTTACCCAGGCTGGTCTTGAACCTCTGAGCTCAAGGGTTCTCCCACCTCAGCCTCCCAAAGTGCTAGGATTACAGGCATGAGCCACCATGCCTGGCCTAAACCTTACTATTTTAGAAAGATAATTTAGGCCATTTTGTGAAGAGATGAAGACTGAGCGGTTGTGTCCGCGTTGCCGACCTTGAGCAGCAGTCGGCTTCTGCACGTAGAACCCGGGAGTAGGAGACTCAGAATCGAATCTCTTCTCCCTCCTCCCTCCTGTTTTCGGCTTTGTGAGAAACCTTATCATCAAACACAGTGGCCAGCAACGTTACCAACAAGACAGATCCTCGCTCCATGAACTCCCGTGTGTTCATTGGGAATCTCAACACTCCCGTGGTCAAGAAACCTGATGTGGAGGCAATCTTTTCGAAGTATGGCAAAATTGTGGGCTGCTCTGTTCATAAGGGCTTTGCCTTCGTTCAATATGTTAATGAGAGAAATGCCCGCGCTGCTGTAGCAGGAGAGGATGGCAGAATGATTGCTGGCCAGGTTTTAGATATTAACCTGGCTGCAGAGCCAAAAGTGAACCGAGGAAAAGCAGGTGTGAAACGATCTGCAGCAGAGATGTACAGCTTCTCTTTTGACTCGGACTATGACTTTCAACGGGATTATTACGATAGGATGTACATTGCCCAGCACGTGTACCTCCTCCTCCTCCTATTGCTCAGGCTGTAGCACCCTCGAAACGTCAGTGTGTATCAGGAAACACCTCATGAAGGGGCAAAAGTGGCTTCAATCCTAAGAGTGGACAGCGGGGATCTTCCAAGTCTGGAAAGTTGAAAGGAGATGACCTTCAGGCCATTAAGAAGGAGCTGACCCAGATAAAACAAAAAGTGGGTTCTCTCTTGGAAAACCTGGAAAAAATTGAAAAGGAACAGAGCAAACAAGTAGAGATGAAGAATGATAAGTCAGATGAGGAGCCGAGCAGCAGCTCCGTGAAGAAAGATGAGATTAATGTCAAGATGGAGTCTGAGGGGGTGCAGATGACTCTGCTGAGGAGGGGGACCTACTGGATGATGATGATAATGCAGATTGGGGGGATGACCAGCTGGAGTTGATCAAGGATAATGAAAAAGAGGCTGAGGAAGGAGAGGATGACAGAGACAGCGCCAATGGCGAGGATGACTCTTAAGCACATAGTGGGGTTTAGAAATCTTATCCCATTATTTCTTTACCTAGGCGCTTGTCTAAGATCAAATTTTTCACCAGATCCTCTCCCCTAGTATCTTCAGCACGTGCTCACTATTCTCTCCATCCTTGTCCTTCCCATGTTCATTAATTCATATTTCCCTGCGCCTGGTCCCATTTTCACTTCCTTTGACCCTCCTAGTAGTTTTTGTTAAGTCTTACCCTGTAATTTTTGCTTTTAATTCTGATACCTCTTTATGACTTAACAATAAAAAGGATGTATGGTTTTTATCAACTGTCTCCAAAAGAGATTACTCTTGTTATGAAGGGAGTACAGTTCTTTTCATTCATACATATGTTCAGTAGCTGCTTCCCTAACTGCAAAGGCAATCTCATTTAGTTGAGTAGCTCCTGAAAGCAGCTTTGAGTTAGAAGTATGTCTGTTACACCCCAACATTAGTGTGCTGTGTGGGGCACTTCAACACAAACATAACGATGTATTGTTTGTGAATGAGAGTTGGCATGTCAAATGCATCCTCTAGAAAAATAGTGTTAGAGTCTTAAGATTTGTTTTCTAGCCGGGCGCGGTGGCTCAAGCCTGTAATCCCAGCACTTTGGGAGGCCGAGGTGGGTGGATCACAAGGTCAAGAGATCGAGACCATCTTGGTCAACAAGGTGAAACCCCGTCTCTACTAAAAATACAAAAAATTAGCTGGGCATGGTGGCGCGTGCCTGTAATCCCAGCTACTCAGGAGGCTGAGACAGGAGAATTGCCTGAACCTAGGAGGCGGAGGTTGCGGTGAGCCGAGATTGTGCCATTGCATTCCAGCCTGGGTAACAAGAGCGAAACTCCATCTCAAAAAAAAAAAAAAAAGATTTGTTTTCTAAAGTTGATACTGTGGGTTATTTTTGTGAACAGCCTGATGTTTGGGACCTTTTTTCTTCAAAATAAACAAGTCCTTATTAAACCAGGAAAAAAAAAAAGAAAGAAAGAAAGATAATTTATACAGGGTGTAGTGCTAAAGATGGCAAGGACTGAATGGACAGATGCGGAAGCTTTGCAAGTCATTTATGTCTGTTCTTTTTTTTTTTTTTTTTTTTTTTTTTTGAGACGGAGTTTCGCTCTTGTTGCCCAGGCTGGAGTGCAATGGCGCGATCTCGGCTCACCACAACCTCCGCCTCCTGGGTTCAGGCAATTCTCCTGCCTCAGCCTCCTGAGTAGCTGGGATTACAGGCACACACCACCATGCCCAGCTAATTTTTTGTATTTTTAGTAGAGACGGGGTTTCACCATGTTGACCAGGATGGTCTTGATTTCTTGACCTTGTGATCCACCCGCCTCGGCCTCCCAAAGTGCTGGGATTACAGGCTTGAGCCACCTGGCCCGGCAATGTCTGTTCTTTTTTTTTAAAGGGCCAGTCCTACAGCATAATTTTTTTTTCTTTTTTTTTAAAGGGCCATGTCTGTTTTACTTAACTTGAACTGCCTTCCATTTATAAGGAATCAGAAGGGCTAGAAATGGTGACACAAAGGTGAAATACTGGCCAGGTACAGTGCCTCATGCCTGCAAGTCACTGATTTGGGAGTCCCAGGTGGGAGGTTGGCCTGAGGCCAGGAGTTTGAGACCAGCCTGGGCAACACAGTGAGACCCCATCTCTACAAAAAATAAAAAAGTTAGCTGGGCATAGTGGCACACAGCTGTAGTCCTGGCTACTTGGGAGGCTGGGGCAGGACGATCTCTTGAATCTAAGAGTTCAAGGTTGCAATTGAGGCAGGAGAATAGGGAATTAGGGTAACTAAGGGTTAAGGTATAAGCAAAAGAACAACAGGTGCAGCCAGTACTAGCTAGGATTAGGCAGCATCCAGGCCACACCCTCGCTCCTGTGATAACACTTCAGACTCTGGTTGCATGCCGATCTTTCACAGGGTGTAACCAATGAAGCACCTAGGGGTGTTACCAAATTGTTTCAGCTTAATAAAAACCCTAAAGAAGCCGGGCGCGGTGGCTCATGCCTGTAATCCCAGCACTTTGGGAGGCTGAGGTGGGTGGATCACGAGGTCAAGAGATCGAGACCATCCTGGTCAACATGGTGAAACCCCGTCTCTACTAAAAATACAAAACATTATCTGGGCATGGCGGCGCGTGCCTGTAATTCCAGCTACTCGGGAGGCTGAGGCAGGAGAATTGCCTGAACCCAGGAGGCGGAGGTTGTGGTGAGCCGAGATTGCGCATTGCACTCCAGCCTGGGTAACAAGAGCGAAACTCCGTCTCAAACAAAAAACAAAAAACAAAAAACAAAAAACAACCCTAAAGAACATTGCGATCGGCAGGGCGCGGTGGCTCAAGCCTGTAAGCTTGAACCCAGGAGGCGGAGGTTGCGGTGAGCCGAGATCGCGCCATTGCACTCCAGCCTGGGTAACAAGAGGGAAACTCCGTCTCAAAAAAAAAAAAAAAAAAAGAAAAAAAGAAAAAAGAACATTGCGATCTGGGCTCTTGAGCTGCTTGCTCGAGCCTGTTCCCACTCTGTGGAGTGCGCTTTCGCTTCAACAAATCTGCGCTTTTGTTGCTTTGTTTGTGCTTTTTGTTCAATTCTTTATTCAATGCACCAAGAACCTGGACAACTTGCAGTCAAGACTACCCATCTGGTCAGGCGCCGCACGACCGTAATCCCAGCACTTTGGGAGGCCGTGGCGGGCGGATCATGAGGTTAAAAGATGGAGACCATCATGGCCAACAGGGTGAAACCCCGTCTCTACTAATAATACAAAAATTAGCTGGGCGTGGTGGTGGGCACCTGTAGTCCCAGCTACTTGGGAGGCTGAGGCAGGAGGATTGCTTGAACCCGGGAGGTGGAAGTTGCAGTGAGGCGAGATTCCGCCACTGCACTCCAGCTTGCCGACACAGCGAGACTCCGTTTCAAAGAAAAGACTTCCCATCGGGTAACACAGTGAGCGATGATTGCATCATTGTACTCCAGTTTGGGCGACAGAACGAGACCCTGTCTCTAAAAACAAACAAACAAAAAAGAACAAAACAAGAAACAAAGGTGAGGCACCTGTTTCCTGCTTTTGAGATGATTCCAAGTGAATAAAGCAAGTCCTGAATAAAGCCTAAGAAATACGCTAGGAAACAGAAGTAACCCGGCTAGGAGAGGCCTAAAGCAAGGCTTTGTGCGGTGCGAAGGGAAGGGAAGGGGTGCACATTTTCTACTACACTGTATTCGTGGGATCCAGAGGTCTTCTTTGAGGGGATATGACAAATTGGAAAGACAACACCTTTGCATTATCTGCAACAAGCTTTGTTCAACAAAGCCGTGCTCTCAAAAAGGTTGCAGGGGAAATGGCTAGCCACGTGCCTGTTGAGATCATTTTCCGTCCAGTTTTCTGTCCATGCTGAAGGCTTGCACGCCATTTATGCCTTTTTTTTTTTTTTTTTTTTTTTTTTTTTAGACAGAGTTTTGCTCTTGTTACCCAGGCTGGAGTGGAATGGCGCGATCTTGGCTCACCGCAACCTCCGCCTCCCGGGTTCAGGCAATTCTCCTGCCTCAGCCTCCTGAGTAGCTGGGATTACAGGCACGCGCCACCATGCCCAGCTAATTTTTTGTATTTTTAGTAGAGACGGGGTTTCACCATGTTGACCAGAATGGTCTTGATCTCTTGACCTCGTGATCCACCTGCCTTGGCCTCGCAAAGTGCTGGGATTACAGGCTTGAGCCACCGCGCCCAGCTATGTCTTTTTTTTTTTTTTTTGAGACAGTGTCTGCAATCTTGGCTCACTGCAACCTCCACCTTCCGAATTTAAGCGATTCTCCTGTCTCAGCCTCCCCAGTAGCTGGGACTACAGGCACGCACCACCACGCCCAGTTAATTTTTTTATTTTTACTAGAGGCAGGGTTTCACCATGTTGGCCAGGATGGTCTCAATCTGTTTTTTTTTTTTTTTTTTTTTTTTTGAGACGGAGTTTCGCTCTTGTTACCCAGGCTGGAGTGGAATGGCGTGATCTTGGCTCACCGCAACCTCCGCCTCCTGGGTTCAGGCAATTCTCCTGCCTCAGCCTCCCGAGTAGCTGGGACTACAGGCATGGACCACCATGCCCAGCTAATTTTTGTATTTTTAGTAGAGACGGGGTTTCACCATGTTGACCAGGATGGTCTTGATCCCTTGACCTCATGATCCACCCGTCTCGGCCTCCCAAAGTGCTGGGATTATAGGCGTGAGCCACTGCACCCCACCCATTTATGTGTCTTCTGCTTACCTTGAACTCCCTTCTATTTGCCAGCAGTCATGGGAGCCAGAAATGATAACACAGAGGGAAAGTACTGGCTGGTGTGGTGGCTCGTGCCTACAAGCCACTGCTTTGGGAGGCCTAGGCAAGAGGATCGCTTGAGCTCAGGAGTTCAAGACCAGCCTGGGCAACATAACAAGACCCCTTCCTCTACAATAAAAGTTTTAAAAAATTAGCCAGCCATGGTGGTGCGTGCCTGTAGTGTCAGCTACTTGGGAGGCTGAGGTGGGAGGATTGCTTGTACCCAGGAGGCTGCAGTGAGCTGTGACTGCAGCACTGCACTGACTGCAGTGAGCCTCGGGACAATCCACCTGGGCCATGGTTTCAACCTCCACATTGCCACAGCTACTGGGGTAAGGGAAAGAGAACCCGATGTCAGGCACTTGGCCTTCCTTGCCTCTCACTGGTCCCACAAGGCAGGAAGGCCCTTGCTTCTCAAACCTACACCTGGAAGGTGCCCACAGCCAATCAAGCGGGCAGGAGGCTGAGGCAGCTGGACATGGGGAAGCCCGACGGCTGTTTAGAGCCAGGTGAGTGAATCACCCCATGTGGACATTTGTCCCCACACCCCAGAGTCTGAGGCAAAGGAGAAGGTCAGGAAACCATTTCCAGCCCCTTTCTGCTCCTCCATGGGATAGCACAAGAGCCCACCTGGAGTCCCTAGAGATGGTTTCTGAGCTAGCGTCCCTGCAGGAGGGGGATTGGGGACACTGAAGGGCTCTGGGGAGTGACCGTCAGTCAGGAGGTTTCTCTCCCTGCAACCTGTTTTCTCTGCTCTTCCAGCGTGGCCTCAGGGACTCTCTTATGGAGGAGGGGCTTCCCACGGGCCTCGGCTCAGCCCTGCCTTCTCATCAGCTCTAACTGCACAGCTCGGCTGCCCAGGACCATCCAGGTGGCTGGGAGTCCTGGCACTCTCTGCTCTGCTGATTTGAAGGAGGGCAGGTGTCTCACATGTCCAGTCTAACCTGCCAGGCTTGTCCATGTGCTCAGGGCCGACTGAAACTCTTCCTCTTTCAGTCGGAGCTAGAGGCGGGGCAGGGTGGGAGGAAGGAGCAGCCTTCCTGTCCCGCCGCACCCTGGCTGCGGGAGGTATTTACAAACACTCCTGGAACTCAGTGACCCTGCGCTGGTTCAGCCGCCCAGCAAGGCCTGTTCTTTGGGAGCGGGGAGGGGTGGCCACGGTGGGGTCCTCCCAGAGCCGGTGGGGAGCCGGAGGCCTGCCGGGTACCCGCCTTGTCCCTGCCCCTGCTGTTGTCCCTGTGCATCCCCCAGCTTGAACTCTGGGTCTGAAAAATGGGTGACTCCCGGGCAGGGAGTCGTAGGGACATTGTGCTCTGGGCTGGGGGAGGGGAAAAACAGCCACCACAGCAGCTGGGGGCAGTAAACCGGCTCTGAGGCACACCTGGTGCTGGGGCTCTGCCGCTCCCTTTTCTGAAAAATTTCCAGTTCCTGCCTTGGGAAGCCCCACTCCTTCCAGCTAACCCCTGCCAGTGGTCAGTGTCCCAGGAGAGCCACCTGGATTCCTCCTGGGGGGTGAGGCAGCTGTGCCCCCCTTCAAACTACCACCTCTGCCTTCGCCAAAGTCTATTTGTGTCCCACAGAAACTCAAACACATGAGGTCACGGGTGCTTCCCCACCCTCTTTGTCTTCTAATCCTTTCCATGAGTGGAAGACATGCTTTGTTTCACACTCAGCTGGAGGAGGCTGTCCAGTTAGGATTCATGCCTGTTGTCTTTATTGGGGGAGCGGCACTAAACATGTGAGTGCTGGAGAGGAGCAGGGACTAGAGCTGGAAAACTTACTCCCAGGGTCAGTTGTTTGTTTTTGTTTTTGTTTTTTTTGAGACTCCTCTCTTGCCCACGCTGGAGTGTAGTGGTATGATCTCGGCTCACTGCAACCTCCGCCTCCTGGCTTCAAGCAATTCTCTGCCTCAGCCTCCCAAGTAGCTGGGCTTACAGGCGCCAGCTGCTGTGCCCAACCAATTTTTGTATTTTTAGTAGGGATGGGGGTTTCACCATCTTGGCCTGGCTGGTTTTGAATTCCTGACCTCGTGATCCACCCGCCTCGGCCTCCCAAAGTGCTAGGATTACAGGTGTGAGCCACTGCACCTGACCTTGTTTGTTTTTAAAGACAGGGTCTCACTATTGCCGAGGCTGGAGTGCAGTGGTGCAATCGTAGCTTACTGCAGCTCCTGGGCTTCAGCAATCCTCCCAACTCAGCCTCCCTAGTAACTGGGACTACAGGTAGACACCACCACGCCCAACTAATTTTTGAAGTTTGCTTTGTAGAGACGGAGTCTCAGTATGTTGCTCAGGCTAACCATGAACTCCTGGGCTCAAGAGAGCCTCTAGCCTTGGCCTCTCAAAGTGTTGGGATTACAGGTGTGAGCTGCTGTGCCCAGCCTCCCAAGGTCAGTTTTGAACTGAAACCTATGACTTTGTTCAGCTGGGGTGTAGTAGAAACCAAGAGGAAGGTATATACCCTCTGACTTAATTCAGTACCAACTTAGAAAAGACTAAGATGGGGAAGGGGTAGGCAGATTGGAGCAGAGGGCAAACAACTGCCAGGTGAAAATGAATGAAGGCATCTGGCTGTGACCTGCCTGCCAGGCTGTTGGCTGCTGGGCTCCTGCTCATACCTGCCTTGCAATCTGAGAACAGCCTAACCAGGTCACCGCTCAAAGTTCTCTGAAGCCTGGCTCCCCTGGTCTCACACTGTGGCATAAACTCCTTAGCCTGGTGTTCATGGTGTGAGCCCAGCCTGTCTAATTTCTGTCTTATTTCTACTATTCATTCTCAGTGGTCTCCTAAAGGATCCTACACTCCAGCCACAATGGGGTATGTGAAACCCGGAAACGCCACGACTCTCTGGTCCCCATACCTTTGCTTAGGCTGTTCTCCTGTTCTCTCCTCCTGAAACACTCTTCTGTTATGTTTCCTCCTTTTTCTGTCAAATCTGATATATCCTTCAGGGCCCAGCCGAGACCCTCCTCCTGCACGAAAATCCACCTGCTTACAGAAATCGCTCTCTCCTCAAAACACCCAAAGCATCATATTATTCAGGACTTCCTTTAGATGATCATGGTGTGCCTTGGAACTGAGCCTCATTCAGCTTTGTGGCCTTGGTAGCACCTGGCACATGCCTGGTACAAAGTAAGTGCTCAATAAATCATAACAGGGTCTTTCTCTGTTGTCCAGGGTAGAGTGCAGTGGCACAATCACACTGTAGCTTCAAACTCCTAGGCTCCAGCAATCCATTTACCTTAGCCTCCTGAGTAGCTGGGACTATAGGTGCACACCACCATGCCTGGGTAATTATTTGGTTTTATTTTTCATCTTTTTGTAGTAATGAGGTCTTGCTGTGTTGCCCAGGCTGGTCTTGAACTCCTGGCTTCAAGTGATCCTCACATCCCGGCCTCCCAAAGCACTGGGATTTCAGGTGTGAGTCTGTATCTGGTCTCAAGAAGCCTTTATGGAAATGAATTGAGCTGTGAGGTTGAATGAGTATAATGGATTATCCAGAAGAGAAAATGGCACCAAAACAACACAGGTCTGTTAGGCTTTCCTGCCCCTTCTATGCCTGCTGGCTCCTTCCCTCCCTCCTCCCATGGCCTTTACATATTTCCAACATGGCCAGGTGCAGTGGCTCACACATGTAATCCCAGCACTTTGGGAGGCTGAGGCAGGCGGACAACTTGAGGTCGGGAGTTCGAGACCAGCCTGGCCAACATGGTGAAACCCCATCTCTACTAAAAATACAAAAATTAGTGGTGGTTTGCGCCTGTAATCTCAGCTACTCGGGAGGCATGAGAATCGCTTGAACCTGGGAGGCAGATGTTGCAGTGAGCTGAGATTGCATCATTACACTCCAGGCTGGGTGACAGAGCAAGACTGTCTCCAAAAAAAAAAAAAGAAATAAAAATATTTCCGACGTACTAAACAGGGCTTCCCCGAACCGCAGCTGCACCCAAGTTTGTGATGGAGGCTGGGAAGGAGACAAGTTGAAGAAAATAAGTTGAATAATTTATCACCTGGTCCCTGCCCTCAGCAGGGCATAGGAAGTCAAACCTTGGAGAAATATGCGTGAAGCCTTGCAGTGGGAGGTTGGCAAGGACAGTCAAGGGTACAACAGGAAGGCCTGGAGGTAAAGTGTCTGGGCTACAGGTTTGTTTGTTCCGGAGATAGAGAAGATTGAGGTAGGGTGGGGCCAAAATGGAATGCCTTGAAAATGTAAGTGTTGGAGAGGAGTGGGGGACTAGTCTGTTCAGACCGAAGGGAATGCAGTTGCTGGTGAGGCAGCCAGCAGGTTAGTAAGGCAATGTGCAGGGTGGGCCAGAGGAGAACCTGGAGATCGGAGGGACACGAGTAGCCATCTCTGACCGGGGTTTGCAGATCAGGAAGAATCAAGAGATGCACTGAACCCCTGACTGGGAGTCAGGACACTGGGCTCGCAGTTGCAGCTCTGTGGAGGGACCTTGGACTTGTCACTTCTCTCTTCTGAGCTTTTCCTTAACTGTAAAACTTTAAAACCTTCCACGTGACCTTTCCAATCTGATGACTCAGTTGAACAGCTGAGCCTTTGAACTAGGACCTGGGAAATGAAGGGAAGCAGCCAATCTAACAGGCATTTAGAACAAGGAAGAGACTGCCTAGGAGCCCAGGGATAGAGGCAGGGAGAGACTAAAGAGGGCCTGGCCGGGAGAAATGGGGAACTTCGGGCTGGAGGCCTGCCTCTGTCCCGATGTTTGATTTGGCAATCCCACTTTCAGTTCCTCTTTCTTTCCTTTTTCTAACTCTGCGTCACCTTATCTGTTGAGGGGAGGGCAAAATAGGACACTCCCACATTGAACTCATGCCCCGCAGAATACCTTCCCCTTTTCCGGTCCTCACCAGGTCCTCACCAGGTCCTCACCTTCCTCTGCAGCTGCCTTCCTCCAGAGCAAGACTTCCCAGCAGAAGTAGAATGCGCAGTGAATTGAGTGGGCACCTTCCTTAGCGCCCTCATAGTTACCAACTTTTTTTTGAGACAGAGTCTTGCTCTGTTGCCCAGGCTGGGAGAGCAGTGTGGCACCATCTTGGCTCACTGCACCTCGAACTCCTGGGCTCCAGAGATCCTGCAGACTCAGCCTCCCAAGTACCTGGGACCACCGGCGCTTGCTACCACTCTCATCTAATTATTTTTAATTTTTTTGTAGAGATAGGGGTGTGGCTGTGTTGCCCAGGCTGGTCTCGAACCCCTGGGCTCAGGAGATCCTCCTGTCTCAGCCTCCCAACGTGCTGGGCATAGTTATTTACCGACAACTCACCGTAAGCCAGGCACTGAGCCAAGAACTGTAATGCATTATTATTATTATTATTTTTACAGCAATCCTAGGAGGTGATTGTTAGGTGAAGAAATTGAGGCTTGACATTAGGTAATCTGCGCAAGGCGATGTGGCCCTGGAAATGAAGTCTGCTTCCCAAGTCAGTGCTTCGGCCAGCTCCTTCCCGCCATGTGACCTTTGGCAGCTGGGGACCCCATCCTCACCGACCATCTCTCAGATCAGATTCTCCACTCGCCTGCCCCTGCCCACGTGATCTTCCGCCTGCCTGGCCGCGCCAGCCCCGCCCCCGGCGCCCTGGTGCCCCGAGCTGCCAGCGCCGCGGAGGCCGGCGGGGAGCCGCGCAGCAGGTGGGGCGGGCGGTGTGGGCAGGGGCGGGGCCTTGGCCGTGACGGGCGGGGCCTGGCGGGGGTGTGGCCGGAAGCCTTAAAGTGGCCTGGTCGCCGGGGCGTGCCGTAGAGGCCGCCAGTCGCGGCGATCTTCTCCTCGCGTCTCGGGGGTCGTTGTCACCATGTCCCTAACGGCCTCGGCGGGCCGGGGCCTGGGGGCCGTGTGGTCCCCAACCCACGTGCAGGTGACGGTGCTGCAGGCGCGGGGCCTGCGGGCCAAGGGCCCCGGGGGCACGAGCGACGCGTACGCGGTGATCCAGGTGGGCAAGGAGAAGTACGCCACCTCGGTGTCGGAGCGCAGCCTGGGCGCGCCCGTGTGGCGCGAGGAAGCCACCTTCGAGCTGCCGCCGCTGCTGTCCTCGGGGCCCGCGGCCGCCGCCACCCTGCAGCTCACCGTGCTGCACCGCGCGCTGCTCGGCCTGGACAAGTTCCTGGGACGCGCCGAGGTGGACCTGAGGGAGCTGCACCGTGACCAGGGCCGCAGGAAGACGCAGTGAGTGCGGGCGGGGATGGGAGGGCTGGCCTGGGGAGCGGACCCGTCGGGCAGGGCGGCCTGGGCGCTGGACCCTTCGAGAGTAAGCCGGGCAGCAGCGGGGAGACCTTTCCGGACCGAGCCCGCGGCCGGTGCTGGTGTTCTCACCTGGCTTCCCCTTCTGGAGCTGTCCCGCCCGACTCTCTTAGCTTTGGGGCTTCTTGGAAGCAGGGGCCGTATTTGGGTGCCTGTGTGTGTGTGTGAGAGACAGTCTCTCCCTCTGTCGCCCGGGCTGGAGTGCAATGGCAATGGCACTATCTCGGCTCACCTGCAACCTCAGCCCTCCCAGGTTCAAGTGATTCTCCTGCCTCGACCTCCCGAGTAGCCGGGATTACAGACCTGCACCACCACGCCCGGCTAATTTTTGTATTTTTAGTAGAGACGGGGTTTCACCGTGTTGGCCAGGTTGGTCTCGAACTTCTGACCTCAGGTGATCCGCCCACCTCGGCCTACCAAAGTGCTGGGATTACAGGTGTGAGTCACCGCGCCCGGCCCGGAGCGCTTTTGAATTTGCTGGACGCCCCTCAGCTTCTGACACACTGTAAGCGCTAAGCGAATTTTAGATGAATTGCCACTATAGGTGAGCAGGTGTTTTCTTACTAGGGTGGGTAGCCTGTGTCTCTGATACGCGCCTCAGCTTGCGTGGAAGGCCTCCGGATATTTCACTGAATAGAACACTTCGAGCCGAGAATGACCGGGCCAGGGCGCAGGACAGATAAACCCGAGGCTTGAAACCCGCCGACACCCCCACCCTAAAGACTAACCCCGGGGGCAGCGCCTTTGCAATGCGGGTCGGGTCAGGTGGAGGTTGGGGGAGGGGAATGGCGTGTGCCGGCTGTCACGTGATTGCAACCCCCTTCCCCTACCTCGTACTTGCCTCGGGGGTTGGTGAAGAGAATTTGCCCCTCCAGAAGGAATGCTACAGTTGTGTGGTGTGTGACCTGGCCCAGCGTTAGTAAAGATTTCTTAGGGTTGGAGGGAGCCTGCGTGGGTCCTTGGCCGAGCAGAACTGGGCATTGTTTCTCTTTGGAGTTGGTAGATCTCTTCTCTCTGGTCCTAATCCTGGTTGGTGTCTGCTCACCTGTAGCTCCCAAAGATTGTGTCAGGGTATTTCACTTCCGAAGTAAAAACTGGGCAAAAGCCATTCACTCCAAGATATTACCAATTTATTTGTTCCCTTACACAGGTGTTTGGAAAGGGTAGTGCTTGACCCAAAGGAACTTTGATTATGTTCGTCTAGTATACCAAAGCTAGCCTCGATTAGCTTAGCTGATTACTTTGCTAGACCTTAACTATGCAGGCCTGTCAGTTAGCATCGAAAGCCTACAGTCTAGGAAGCCTACAGTTTAGGAAACACACTGGTTCGCTTTGTGTGTTTTAGATATACATAGCCTTTCAACTTTCCCTTGTAAGGGAGACAGGAAAAGCCAGAGCGAGTTGTCAAGAGGCTCCCTTTACTGTGGGGTGGGTTCCATTTCAGCATGCAGGCTTGCAACCAGAGTATCTGATGATGCACTTAGCTGGCCAAAGATGAATAGGCATTTCTGAACTCAGATAAAACTAGCCTTGATGTGAGGATGGATGGGGTATGTCACAGCATCAATTTACAAGCCATAAGGTGAGCAGTGTTTTTGCTAAGGAGGGGCTGCAACGATGCTGATCTTCATCTGATTAAATGACGCTGGGGGTGTGGGCCGGCTTCCCTTCCAGCTGCAAATGGGTGCTGTCGGCCATCTATTGTCTTGCGCCATCCCAACATGTGTGTATTCACTTCCTTCTCTGCCACCTGTTTCTTATGTGGACATTTTATCCCCTTGAGAGGCGGATCACATCTCCCTGCCAGAGATGGAGATGCCAGAGTCCTGGGTCCAGAGCCCACGGCAGCCCTGACTCATTGTTGGGCTTCTCTGTCCCTAAACACCCAAGTTTCCCTATTTGTACAGAGAGCATGCTGTCAGACTTAATTGATGTTTGTAAGATGTGTCTGGGTTCTGGATTAATGTGGCCAGTGTATTCAAGAAGTGATTGAAAACGTTCTGTAATGGCTTTGTGAGAGATTGAAACCTCTTTGAGTTCTCTTTTTTCAGGAAGAGTTTAGCCTCTGCATCTTCATTTTTCTCATTTTCTGCAATGTAACCTTAAACCTACATGGTTACTCCCATCTGTATGTGAACCGATCACCGCCTAGTCACAGTATTGACATGCAGGAAAATGGTGCTTAGTTGATTTTTTTTTTTTTTTTTTTCTTAAAATAACTGCAAAGGAAGGCTTCTTTGCACCTCTGTGAGTAGATGAAATTGCAAGCTTTCCATCTACAACTTTCTGGGACTTTCCAAGGTGCTAAAGGTGCTGTGTGATGCCCTGGTGCCCAAGATAGCTGAGATTTAAAGAATAAGATATGCAGGCCAGGCGCAGTGGCTCATGCCTGTAATCCCAGCACTTTAGGAGGCCGAGGCAAGTGGATCACAAGGTCAAGGGATCGAGACCAGCCTAGCCAAGATGGTGAAACCCTGTCTCTGCTAAAAATACAAATATTAGCCGGGCATGGTGGTAGGTACCTCTAATCCCAGCTACTTGGGAGACTGAGACAGAGAATGGTTTGAACCCAGTGAGTTAAGATCACACCACTGCATTCCAGCCTGGGCTACAGAGCGAGACTCCATCTAAAAAAAAAAAAAAAAAAAAAAATGCTGGGCACGGTGGCTCAAGCCTGTAATCCCAGCACTTTGGGAGGCTGAGGCGGGTGGATCACGAGGTCAAGAGATCGAGACCATCCTGGTCAACATGATGAAACCCCGTCTCTACTAAAAATACAAAAAATTAGCTGGGCATGGTGGCGCATGCCTGTAATCCCAGCTACTCGGGAGGCTGAGGCAGGAGAATTGCCTGAACCCGGGAGGCGGAGGTTGCGGTGAGCCGAGATCGCGCCATTGCACTCCAGCCTGGGTAACAAGAGCAAAACTCCGTCTCAAAAAAAAAAAAAAAAAAAAAAAAAAAAGAATAAGAATAAGATAGGCATTGAAAAGGCGGAATTTTAACAGAAGGGAATGAGTTGTACTAGAAAAGTCATTTGAACTGGTTATTAATAGTTTGACTCCATTTCAGATACTAAAAACAAGAAACAAAAACTAAAGTCTTGGTCTGTAGATATCACTGTGTGTGTGTGTGTGTGTGTGTGTGTGTGTGTGTGTGTCTGTCTGTCTGTCTGTCTGTCTGTCTTTGCCTTAATCTCTATCAAAGAAGAGTTGCTGCAACAGAGTGTGACTTTTGTCATGGGTCCAGAAGCTGAAACTCAAGGTGTTAAGAGCTAACCGTGCAAATATTTTCATTTGTTTTCTTGATAAGACCCCAGTGTCATTTATTCAGAGTCAAGATGTGATGACATACACTTTTAAAACACCAAACAAGGCTGACATATAGATTGGATGCATCTAATAGGGAAGAATGTGTGGCCCATTTGTTAGGGAAAATGGAAATGAATTGACTTTGCATTTACACATCTGTTAAGGGCCTGGGGTCTCAGTGGGTCTCAGATAAATGAGAATCAGTTAAGTATTGTGACTGCAAAACAGACATGAATCTAAGAGGTAGAATCGGGTGACCAACATGAGGGATTCTCTGCTCAGCTCTCTAGTCTCACGTAGTTTGGGATCCTAGACTGATGGAAACCTTTTTAGGAAGCTAGACATGGTGGATCCTACCTGTAATCCCAACACTTTGGAAGATCGAGGCAGGAGGATGACTTGAGCTTAGGAGTTCAAGACCAGCCTAGGTAATGTGAGACCCCAACTCTACAAAAAAAAAAAAAAAAAAAAAAAATTAGCCAGACATGTTGGCAGGCACCTATAGTCCCAGCTATTCCAGAGGCTGAGGTTCATGAGAAGATCGCTTGAGCTCAAGAGTTTAAGCTTAGGGTGAACTGTGATCAGGCTACTCTTCTCCAGCCTGGGCGACAGAGTGAGAGCCTGTCTCTAAAAAAAAAAAAAAAAAAAAAAAAAAAATCTCTGTGTCTATCTATCTACCTACCTACTTACCTACCTATATACCTATCTGTCTAAGTATATATGGCTGGGTGCGGTGGCTCACGCCTGCAATCACAGCAGTTTGGGAGGCCGAGACAGGTGGATCACCAGAGGTCAGGAGTTGAAGACCATACTGGCTAACATGGTGAAACCCCATCTCTACTAAAAACACAAAATATTAGCCAGGCATGGTGGCAGGTGCTGTAATCTCAGCTATTCGGGAGGCTGAGGCAGGAGAATCACTTGAACCCAGGAGGCAGAGGTTACTGTGAGCTGAGATCGCATCATTGCTCTCCAGACTGGGTGACAAGAACAATACTCTTTCTCAAAAAATAAATAAATAAGACTGGGCACGGTGGCTCATGCCTGTAATTGCAGCACATTGGGAGATGGAGGTGGGCGGATCACTTGAGGTCAGGAGTTCGAGACTAGCCTGACCAACATGGAGAAACCCTGTCTCAACTAAAAATACAAAATTAGCAGGGAATGGTGGTGCTTGCCTGTTATCCCAGCTGCTTGGGAGACTGAGGTAGGAGAATGCTTAAACCCAGAGGTGGAGGTTGCTGTGAGCTGAGATCATGCCATTGCACTCCACCCTGGGCAACAAGAGTGAAACTCTGTCTGCAAGAAAAATAAAATAAATAAATAAAAATCCAAATGAAAAACCTTTTTAGAACACTAAGAGCGACAAAATTTGGGGAAATAATTTCTTTTCTTTTTTTTTCTTTTTTGAGACAGAGTTTCGCTCTTGTTACCCAGGCTGGAGTGCAATGGCGCGATCTCGGCTCACCGCAACCTCCGCCTCCTGGGTTCAGGCAATTCTCCTGCCTCAGCCTCCTGAGTAGCTGGGATTACAGGCACACGCCACCATGCCCAGCTAAAATAATTTCTTAAGAATAGATTAAAACAAATATTTATGCAGCCTGCTGACTAGGCCATTGTGTAACTAAACACCATGAAACTTAACTATTTGGAGTCTTCCCCACATGAAGAGAGTGGGTGATGAAGGGCCATGTTCTTGTATCTATTAGGAGTCTAGGGAATTTGGTTGCCTATGAAAGGAGTTAGATATTTTAAAGGCTTAGATACTTTGAAGAACTGCAAGTGTAATAAGATGCTGAAATAAATTGCCAACAGAAATGTGGGTTATATATATAAAAAAAGCAAGGGCTAGACAGTTGTTTTTCTGGAAGAGTTGGACGCAGAGAAATGACATAGATGACCATAGCTGTCCGTAATTCACACATTCTAAGCAACGGGTGTTTGTTTTTATACCTTTAGGTTTCCTAAGCACATTTAGATTTTGCTTAATAGGTTGGAAAATTCGAGTAACGTTATTACTGATTACATTTTTCTTTTCTTGGAATTTCCCCTAAAGATAATATTGAGCCTTACTGGAAAACTCCCCAGGTCTCACGAAGCCACAGTCCCCTCCCACTCCAGTGTAGGAAACTGAGATAGCTCAGTGCTCAAGCCTGAATTCTGTGTAACTTCTAGAATAAACAACCCTAACCTACTTGTGACAGAGGAATGAAATGACTAAAACGGATGAGAGTCCTTCAGAATTGTTCTGGTGATGTGGAAGATATTCCATCATGTTTTTAAAATGGTATTGTTTATGATTTCATTTGTAAGACATTCAGTTAGTATGGAGAAAGTTCTGCCTGCGTTTTTTCCCCGCTTCTTGTTTATAAAGTTCGTTTTTTTTTTTTTTTTTTTTTTTTTTGAGACAGGGTCTCACTCTTTCCCAGGCTGGAGTGCAGTGGCATGATCACAGCTCATTGCAGCCTTGGCCTCCTGGGTTCAAGCAATCCTTCCCCATTAGCTTCCCGAGTAGGTGGGACTACAGGTGTGTGCCACCACACAGAGCTAATTTATTTTTGTTTTCTTTGTAGAGATGGGATGTCCCTGTGTTATTGGCTGTGCTTGAACTCCTGGGCTCAAGCCATCCTCCTGCTGTAGCCTCCTGAAGTGCTGGGATTATAGGTGTGTGCCACTGCGTGTGGCCTCATCCATTCTTGTAGTCAATATTTTTTAATGCCTACTATGTGCCAGGTGCTGGGTCTACAGTATAAACAATGGTGAAGGAAACAGGGATGATTTCTGCTTTCAGGAAGCCCAGAGCCCTATGGGAGAGTAGGCATTAAACAAATAAACATGTCATCCCAGCACTTTGGGAGGCCAGGGTGGGAGATCACCTGAGATCAGGACTTCAAGACCAGCCTGGCCTACATGGTGAAACCCTGTCTCTACTAAAAATACAAAAATTAGCCTGGTGTGGTGGTAGGCACCTGTAATCCCAGCTACTCAGGCAGCTGAGGCAGGAGAATTGCTTGACCTTAGGAGGCAGAGGTTGCAGTGAGCTGGGACTGCGCTATTGCACTCTTGCCTGGGCAACAAGAGCGAAACGCTGTCTTGATAAATAAATAAATAAATGCAGTGGGTTGATGCGGTCCAATTTATTTGTCAGAGATCACCGTGGCTCCTGGGTAGAGAATGGATTTGAAGCTGGCCTAACTTAGAATTAGAGGAAATGAGAGGCTGTTGCAGTAATCTAGATAGTAGATGGTGGTGGCTTGAACTAGAATGATGGCTGTGGAGGTGGACAGAGGTGGGTGGATTTCAGAAATATCTTGGATTGGGTATGGTGGGGAGGGAGGGAGAGGAAGTAATAAGAATGAACACATAAAATCAGGAACGCTTGGTGTTGAAAGTGAATCAGGAAGTGGCGTCTGCTTTCTTTCCCTTACAGTCACTATGATACCAGGGTGATGTCACCATTACAAAGGCAGCTTTGGGCCATGACACCTGTGAGTGGAATCTTCTGTTGGAGTGAATTAGTAGGAAATGCCATTGAAACCAGGGCATGTATGTATGTGTCTGCTGGTGTTTACTGATTCAGTATGGCCAGGTCTTTGTCTTGTTACAGCAGAGCTGCTGTGATCTCACTGATGTGCTCCCACACCACAGATGAAGTCACTGCTTTAAGGGATATAGCCGAACATAATATATAACAGTAGGAAAGTTAGACCCATAAATGAAAACAAATTCCAAGTAAGTGAACCAGTTAAATGTTTTTTGGATTACGAAAGGTAAGCGTGGAAGAGAGTCCCGTGCCTTTTTCATTTTACTGAAACTGTCTTTGGTTACAAAGACTTCTATTGTATTTCTATAACTCCCATCAGAGGAAGGTTTTTATAAATAGTATCTGATATGTCATTTTAATTGTAGTTATTAACTTAAAAATGTTATAATTACATTACAAGGAATCCACATGCTTATTAAAACGCCATCAACTCCAACATGTATTTGCTGACATTACTCTTCCTCTCCCTTCACGATCATCTTAGATAGCCATTAAGATACTCTGATTTTCATTGCTATACACCCTGGAAAATTGGGCTTCTTACCCTATACTTTTGAAGGAGGGACAGCTAGCTCTGGCTTAGCTCCAGAAGGATTCAGAAGCTCTAGCCCTGAATAGATAGAGTGATGGGAGGTCCATTTAGGCCTTATCTTCATCTCAGAGCACTTCCCTAGGTGGCTTTTGGCACAGATCTCTAGATCTAAGGGTCTCTGAATTCCAACAAAATTAACACCCAGACCCTCATATTGGCAAAGAGAGGGGTTCTGCTCTCCACAAGGTGTCCAGGCTCAGCTCTCAGGCACCAGCTGGCTCAGGAGGAGGCCAAGCCTGACTTTGCCCTGTTTTCTTCTGGGACAAGGACCATGTCTGTCGTGTCCTTTGCTGTGTGACCCAGCACAGCAGGGGCTCAATAAACGCGTCTTTGAAGGAGACAGTGGTTGTGGTTCCTGTAGGCTCAGGGCAGGCAGTCGATTGCCGGGGTGAGCATGGAGAAGCATTTAATCTTACATTTAACTGGGGAGATTACAGACTGGGGATGTCCGAAGTATGAAATCAAAGCTCTGCTTCTTTCAGTTTCCCAGTTTGGGGTATAGCTTCGTGGTCAGTGCCTCTTTCTTCCTTCCTTCTTTTCTTTTTTTTTTTTGATGGAGTTTTGCTCTTGTTGCCCAAGCTGGAGTGCAATGCCACAATCTCGGCTTATTGCAAATTCTGCCTCCTGGGTTCAAGCGATGATTCTCCTTCCTCAGCCTCCTGAGTACCCTTTTCTTAACACTGAAGAAGCAGGTTACCTTCTGTGGCTTGCTGGCTAATGATGCCTGTGGCAAAGGAGGCAGTTTTCACCGCTAATGAGACAGAAATTCCTCTCCTGCAGGGAGACGCCTGTTGATAATCTGTTAGAGGAAAATCAAGGGCTTTAGTCTCCCGGGTGTTCCTGAGGGACACATTTAGGAATGTGGCTGCGGAGAGAAAAAAGGCAGTGGTAATTAAGTATCTTTTCCTGAATGCTGGACTTTGAATGGCGTAGAGGGAAGGCATTTATAAGAAACCCCCCAAAAATATTTCTAGAGGTATGACTGCCACACACACTTCACTTTTTAAAAAGGACATGGCTAGCCTCTAGGTAGAACAATGAAGGCCTCTAGAAAGCCGGGTCTAAAGAGGTCTCTGGTTATTATGAAAGAATGGGCAAAGAATGGGCATCCTGTGTGAAATACAGTAGCAGCAGGCTGTCCCTTTTCCATTCAGAGACTGTGACATGCGGTTCACCAAAATAGAACTTTTCATTTTTACTAATCATTTGTTATTAAAACAATTTAGAAACGCTTTTGGTGTTACCGGGGCTGATGGCTCACACTTGTAATCCCACCAAGGTGGGCAGATCACTTGAGGTCAGCAGTTTGAGACCAGCGTGGGCAACATGTTGAAACTCCGTTTCTACTAAAATGCAAAAATTAGCCAGGCATGGTGGCACACACCTGGTATCCCAGCTACTCAGGAGGCTGAGGCAGGAGAATCACTTGAACCTGGGAGGCTGAGGTTGCAGTGAACTGAGATCACGCCACTGCACTCCAGCCTGGGTGACAGAATGAGACACTGTCTCAAAGGAAAAAAAATAAAGAAATGCTTTTGGTGCAATTTTTTCCCCTTCCTTTGGACTTCCCTTGCTTATGGAATAAATCACAGATACTCTGCTCCCTTGCCAGGAACTCTCATAGAAAGAAGTATGGGAGTTTATGTGGTGAGGAGGCGCTGAGTGTTCTCTGATGTTGGTCATGCTGAAGTTTGTTTTTCTTTTGTCCTGGTTAAGGGATGGTGAATCAAACGATTGCATTCTTTTTCCATTCTTTTTTTTTTTGAGGCAGACTCTCACTCTGTCACCCAGGCTGGAGTGCAGTGGCGTGATCTTGGCCTACTGCAACCTCCACCTCCCGGGTTTAAGCAATTATCCTGCCTCAGCCTCCCAAGTAGGTGAGATTACAGGTGCATGCCACCACGCCTGGCAATTTTTGTATTTTTAGTAGAGATGGGATTTTACTGTGTTGATCAGGCTGGTCTTGAGCTCCTGACCTCATTATCCACCCACCTCAGCCTCCCAAAGTGCTGGGATTACAGACGTGAGCAACTGAGCCCGGCTTCTTTTTCTATTCTTAAAGTCTCTTTGTGTGAGGACCCCACGTTGCCATGAGACACTGCTCTTTGACAGAACAAATAAATGCATCAGTGGCATTTACATTTGAGCAAGAGGTGAGATAATGGATTTGATAGTAGGATATTAACACGTGTGGCTTTTTGAGATAGGATCGAGCTTTGTAAAGAATTGGTAAGTCATGATGGTGAGTGTGGTAGACTGACGTGTTTAAAAATGAGTTCATTTTTCTAATTTTTAGAGAATTGTTAAAGATGCTTGGTATTTCCTTTAGTCTTCACGTACAAGACATTTCATATTGCTTTACACTTAGAAAACCTATATTGATTCATAGACTTAATTATGCCATCTTGGCACATTTCCAAGAGTTCAAGAGCCCTCTGTTTCTTGTCTGTTTCTTCCCTGTGTAGAAACCCTGAAGGGGTCCGTGAGGATCATGACATTGCTCCAGAAAGTATACATTGAGGGGCCAGATGCAGTGGTGGTTCAGTCCTGTAATCCCAGTACTTTGGGAAGCCAAGGTGGGAGGATCACTTGAGTCCAGGAGTTTAAAACCAGCTTAAGCAAGATGGTGAGACCCTGTCTCTACAAAAAATAAAACATTAGCAGGGTGTGGTGGCACACAGCTGTAATCCTAGCTACTGACAGGCTGAGGTGGGAGGATTGCTTGAGCCTGGGAGGTTGAGGCTGCAGTGAGTCATGATGGCATCACTGCACTCCAGCTTGGGCAACAGAGCAAGATCCCATCTAAAAAAAATAAAAACAAATATATATATATATATATTTTTTTTTTGTTTGTTTGTTTGTTTTTTTGTTTTTTTTTTAGTACACACTGATCATTTTTTTGTACATTTTTTAACTTTGGGAATTCAGCTGGGCGCAGTGGCTCATGCCTGTAATCCCAACACTTTAGGAGGCCAAGTGGAGGCGGGTGGATAACCTGAGGTCAGGAGTTTGAGACCAGCCTGGCCAACATGGTGTCTCTATTAAAGACACAAAAATTAGCCAGGTGAAGTGGTGGGCGCCTATAATCCCAGTTACTCGGGAGGCTGAGGCAGAAGAATCGCTTCAACCCAGGAGGCAGAGGCTGCAGTGAGCTGAGATCACGCCACTGAACTCCAGCCTGGGCAACAGAGTAAGACTCCGTTTCAAAAGATAGAGAAATAATTTTGGAAACTGTATAATACAAACCAATTTTGGAAGTGAGTCTTTTCTGTTCCCTTCAAATGCAAATCATTGTTATTTATATTTGGTGGGTAAGTTAGGGTACTTAGTAATACAGTCTGTCGAAACTGTTAATATCCTAAGTTCCCCTTTGATAACCATCTAAATGAGTAGATAAACTACGGCATATACCCACTTCACAGAATATCATTAAGCCATTCAAAATGATAAGTTTGTCGATCATAAAAGGCAATAATGTATAGTGTACTACAAAGAAAATTGGGTGTGTACAGCTAAGTAGTAATTATAGCTAAGACTTATGGCCAGGTACTGTTTTAAGCACTTTACATATATTAAGCCACTTAATCTTCCTAGCATTCTTATGAGGTGGGTGTTCCTAACCTTGTTTCAGAAGAGGAGCCTGGCCCACAGAGAGGTTAAATATTTTGCCTACGTTTTCTCAGCTGATAGTTGTTAAAATGTATGGGAAAAAGACTTCAAGAAGATTTATAAAAAGGCAATAGTCAGATTGGCGTGGGACTGAGTCAATTTTTGCTCTTTATTATTTTTTTTTTCAGATGGCATCTCGCTCTGTTGCCCAGGCTGTAGTGCAGTGGCATAATCTCGTCAAACTCCAACCTCCACTTCCCAGGTTGAAGCGATTCTCGAGCCTCAGCCTCCCGAGTAGCTGGGATTACAGGCGCACACCACCACACCAGCTATTTTTGTGTTTTTAGTAGAAGTGGGTTTTACCATGTTGGCCAGACTGGTCTTGAACTCCTGACCTCAAGTGATCCGCCCACCTCGGCGACCCAAAGTGCTGGGATTACAGGTGTGAGCCACTGCAGCTGGCTGTCATTTACCAGTTCTTAGAATTCAGTTTGGTGGCTACAAACAGCCTTTCCATGATGCTGAAGGGGCTGTTTTAGGGTTTCGGGCCAAAAAATGAGCCATGACCCATTTGCTACTCTTATGATTTACCAGTTTTTCCAAGTAGCTGACAATGGGCAGAGGGCAGGGTTGAGGGAGGCAAGGTTGGCTGCTGGGTAAGTCTGTGTTCAGAGTTAGGTGATGATGACTGGCTACCTTGTTCAATACCAGCACTCGTTAAACTGCATAGCTTCTGGAAGGTACACAGCACAAATGTTTTATAGGTCATAAACATTTCTGTCTGTTTGCTGTGCATTGCTTCTAGGTGACCAGAAGGAAAGACTGGACATTTTACCCATATGGAATAGCTCCTTTTCAGACCCTTTTTAAAAGATGTTTTCAACTGCTAACCACATACTTTTTAGCCTAATTTTTTATTTCCTGGGGAAGACAGTTCATGAACTGCTTTTAAAACTTCTTCATCTAAGAAAGATTAAGTGTGTCCTCTGTCCCACACTAGGTCAGGGGTGGTTCTGTTCTTCCTGCTTCTTTCCTCACTTGAGGCCATCATCCCCTGTGTCACGATGCCTGCTTAACGTGGAGATGACTCACTCTATAAGTCAGGGTTGGGATTTTGTACAGCAAAGGAAGTAGGCAGTCCTCACTGGATGTCCAAACTGGAGCAGAAACAACGATCCCTTGAAATGAACACTGATACATGTAAAATGTGGAAGTAATCAAGAGAGCTGGTGATCCTCTTTGCCTGGCCTTTCCTGGAGACTCCTATGTTTAATATGGGGATGCAGTATTTATTCACTTGCTGAACCGTCCCTAGATGGGTAATTCTGAAACCTTATTTGTACGTGAATTGTTATTTGTGATGAATTGATACTTTAGCAGGAGTGTCAGCTGTAATTAATTTCTCTCATTGCCCCAATGTAACAAACGCTTTGTGATCTTGGGTGAGCCTGTTCCCTATCCCATTGCAGGATCCGTTTTTTAGTCCTCTTCATTCTCTGTATTTCCAGCATCTGGCATGTAAAAATGTTGGAACTGGCCGGGCGCGGTGGCTCAAGCCTGTAATCCCAGCACTTTGGGAGGCCGAGGCGGGTGGATCACAAGGTCGAGAGATCGAGACCAACCTGGTCAACATGGTGAAACCCCGTCTCTACTAAAAATACAAAAAAAATTAGCTGGGCATGGTGGCGCGTGCCTGTAATCCCAGCTACTCAGGAGGCTGAGGCAGGAGAATTGCCTGAACCCAGGAGGCGGAGGTTGCGGTGAGCCGAGATCGCGCCATTGCACTCCAGCCTGGGTAACAAGAGTGAAACTCCGTCTCAAAAAAAAAAAAAAAAAAAAAAAAAAAAAATGTTGGAACTGAATCTCTGAAGGCATCATTTCTCTGTGTGTGTCTGCTCTCCAGAATGTTTTAAAGGGAGGAAACATGCTCATTTCAGCTGCAGAAAGATTATTTTTAAGACATACCAGTCAGTCCTTTATCAGAGTAATCTCGAATGCCTGCAGGGGTGCATGGGAAAGCTTTTCATTTCCCAATAGCAAGAACCACACTGCCCTGACCCCGCCACATTCCCACAGAAGGCCCCTGGGGTGGGATCAGCTCTGGGTGTGTTTGAGAAGCCAACTGTATGTTCTGAGGCACACGGCCCTCAGAATGGGGCATGTTGGATGGTCTTAGCTCTTCCAGAAGGACTGAAAAGCCCAGGAGATGTCACAGCATGCTCCAGGCATGGGCTCCCAGCGGGCTACCTGGGAGGTGGGTGTGCCCTGCACCCTGCTCTTGTGTGTGGGCATAGGCTTGTGTTTTTTCTGCCAGGTACTTAGTTCATTCTTTTTCTGTGTTCCCTGATTTCTCTTTATGAGACATCTTTTTGAAAGTGCCAAAAATGTAAATAATTTTTTGTATACTTTTAGCTGTTGCCTTTTCTTGGGTTTGTCCAAATAAAATAAAATCCCCAAAAACAAAAACCACAGAGTAGCCTGTTTGGATAATACACAGTTTTGCTTGTCTCCGGCGAGACCACCACTTGGGAGGGTGTTATAAAACTGATAATAGTGGTTGTCTCTGGCTCGGAGACTGAGGGGCGTGGAATCAGGAGGGGTACGAAGACGGAATTTTTCATCCTATACCATTTTGTATAATTTGAATTTTTACCCAATGTCTGTTATTACTTAAAAATATAGGCTGAGTGCAGTGGCTCACACCTGTAATCCCAGCACTATGAGAGACTGAGGTGAGAGGATCCCTTGTGGCCAGGTCAGGAGTTTAAGACCAGTCTGGGCAGCATAGCCAGACCCTGTTTCCAAACAAAACAAAACAAAACAAAAACTAGCTGGCCTAGCGGTTCACACCTGTAATCCTCGCACTTTGGGAGGCTGAGGCAGGCAGATCACTTGAGGTCAGGAGTTCGAGACCGGTCTGGCCAACATGGTAAAACCCTGTCTCTACTAAAAATACAAAAGTTAGCTGGGTGTGATGACACATGCCTGTAATCCCAACTACTCTGGAGGCTGAGGCATGAGAATTGCTTGAACCCAGGAGGTGCAGGTCGCAGTAAGCTGAGATCATGCCATTGCACCCCAGCCTGGGTGACAGAACAAGACTCTCTCTCAACAAAACAGCAACAATAACAAAAACTAGTTAGGTGTGATGGCACATGCGTTTAGCCCCGGTTCCTCAAGAGGCTGAGGTGGGAGCATGGCTTAAGCCCAGGATTTCAAAGCTCCTGTGAGCTATGAATGTGCACTGCACTCCAGCCTGGACAACAGAGCAAGACCCTGTCTCAAAATATACATGTGTGTGTATATAGTTTTTAGAAATTTTATGTCACTTTCTACATATCCAGAGATCCTTTCAATTCTTGCAGGACTAAGTTTAATGATAAGTAATGATAATTTGCTTATTGAAGGGATCATTTGGAGTTTTTTTGTTGTTGTTTTAAGATGAAGAATCACTCTGTCGCCCAGGCTGGAATGCAGTGGTATGATCTCGGCTCGCTGCAATCTCCACCTCCTGGGTTCAAGCAAGTCTCTGCCTCAGCTTCCTGAGTATCTGGGATTACAGGCACCCACCACCACATCCAGCTGTTTTTTGTATTTTTAGTAGAGACAGGGTTTCACCATCTTGGCCAGGCTGGTCTTGAACTCCTGACCTCACGCTCCACCTGCCTCAGCCTCCCAAAGTGCTGGGATCAGAGGCGTGAGCCACTGCGCCTGGCTGGATCATTTGATTTTTACTTTTGATAGGTGGCAAGATTTTTTCAGAATATGGGCTTAAAAATAAACCTGCTATATTGGGATTATGGCTCTCTTTCTCTGCACTTTGGACCAGGGAAATGGACCCAACCCTGATTTCTGAGATAATTCAAGCTTTCTTGGCCTATGTGAAAGATAATACTGGAACACACCCATGCCACTATCACATGTTGTGTTGCTATGCTGGGACTTTACTAATTATGAGCTACCTCTGTGAGGTGCAGGAATTAAGTGAACTGAAAACACATGGGCAGAAACACTTAGAAACTGAGTTGATCTTAGATACAAAAACCCACAGATCTGTTCTTCTGGTTCGGGATTTCTTAGAGTGAGATATTCAAGCACTGTGGCTTTCACTGTCTTATGAAAGTATGCTGTATCGGATAAAGTATAAAGTATGCTTTATCCCTTGCTTAAACTGTTTTTGAATTTGAGGATAATATTGCTAGGAAAAGAAATAATTCTTAGCCGGGCACAGTGGCTCATGCCTGTTATCTCAACACTTTGGGAGGCTGAGGCAGGTGGATCACCTGACGTCGGGAGCTCGAGACCAGCCTGACCAACATGGAGAAACCCCGTTTCTACTAAAAATACAAAATTAGCCAGGCGTGGTGGCACATGCCTGTACTCCCAGTTACTCGGGAGGCTGAGGTAGGAGAATCGCTTGAGACTGGGAGGTGGTGGTTGCAATGAGCTGAGATGGCACCATTGCACTCCAGCCTGGGCAATAAGAGTGAAACTCCATCTCAAAAAAAAAAAAAAAAGAAAAGAAAAGAGAAACAATTATTGGTCGAGTGTGGTGGCCTACACCTGTAGGCCCCTATGGCTGAGGCAGGCGTATCATCTGAGGCGAGGAGTTCGAGACCAGCCTGGCCAACATAAAATTAGCTGGACCTGGTTGCTCATGCCTGTAGTCCCAGCTACTCAGGAAGCTGAGGCAGGAGAATCACTTGAACCCAGGAGGAAGAGGTTGCAGTGAACTGAGATTGCGCCACTGCACTCCAGGCTGGCAACAGAACGAGACTCAGTCTCTCAAAACAAACAAACAAACAAAAAACTCCAAAACCCAAAACAGTTTTTGTTTTCCTTTCCAGCTTTAATATATAGAGCACAAGATTTGTAAAACTTCTGCCCCTTTGCCTGGGCTGTTTCCCTGCCGGCCTGTGATTCAGCCTGTTTCACATCCTTCAGTAGCCCCTTGGCTGTGCCTGGCTTCCTGGTGTTTGGTGTTAGGTTTCTTAGTGAAATTAAGCACAACAACAGTTGGTGACATTTTTATTTGTACTTCCTAATGGTGTTAGAAGTTTCTAAGGCAAATCCCACTGTAGGGCCCAGGGATTGGACCTGAAGATCAGGGAGGATTCTGGAATTGCTTGTAGCTTTCCTCAAAAACCACTAGGAAGTGCAAACAAAACCTCACTGATAGACCTTTGGAAGGGCAAGGCTACCCCTTGGAATTGTCAAGTGGCTGTGTTGCAGGAAAGGGGTCCCAATCCAGACCCCAAGAGAGGGTTTTTGGATCTCCCGCAAGAAACAATTCAGGGGAAGTCTGCAGGGCAAAGTAAAAGCAAGTTTATTACGAAAGTAAAGTAGTCAAAGTACAGTTTTTCCAGAGACAGAGTATGACGGTCCACCCTAGGTACTATGCTTATTTTTATACAGGACAAAAAGATCTTGGAAAGATGTGCCCTGCTACAGGGGTTTGTGCTAAGGGATTAATTTCCTTAATTACTATTTTTAAGAATTTTGCAGTAATCAATATTATTATCTTTAAAGCAAAATTAGGAATGCCTTTGTTCTCCAGATACTGGGACATTAGGACACTTCCAAGTCTGAGTCTGTTTAGTAATCATTATCAGTCTGTTCCCTTAACTGGAAACATCTAGAAGCTAGGAATACCTAACTTTCTGGGACTGCAGCCCAGCAAGTCCCAGCCTCATTTTCCTAGCCCTCACTCAAGATGGAGTTGCTCTGGTTCGAACGCCTCTGACAGCTTCTCTGGAGGCCTGCTGCATTTCTGCATCCCCAGGGAGGGTTAATAGAAGGCGCTGCGTGGAAGGGCCGTGGAGAAGGCTTGCCTGCTGCTCCTGCCCTGGCTGGGGAGGTGAAGCGTGCTGCCCGCCTGCGGTTGACGAGGTCATCGAAACCTCCTCAGTCAGCATTTAGCAACTTCTCCTTTTCAGGTGCCTACAATTGGTATTTACCAAAGCTAAACACCCTTCATCACCAAGGCTACCATTTACCACATGACTGTCAGAAAAATACAAATAATCCTTTCAAAACCGAAGTGACAAATATGCAAACTATTCCAGGCCAGGCCCTGGAAAGGGGATTGGAAAGACACTAGGCTGGCAGGAGTGACTTTGTGTATAAAGACCTTGCATCTTGCGCTTGAGCCCAGGAGTTCGAGGCTGCAGTATGCTATGATCCCACCACTGCACTCTGTTGCAAAAGAAAAGAAAAGAAAAAAAAAAAGGCCTTGCATCTTGTTAACAGCTACCACTCCCTGCTTGCCCAGCTCTGGATTGGGTTTATAAAAACCATAAGAGATTCTCTCCTAAAGGTCCAAAATTATAGCTCATGTAATTTTATCCTTTCTTGGCTGTATTTTGTGAATTCATTTTAAGTTCTTGATGACTTTGTGTACTCGCCTTTAAGTCATCTTAATGATTTACAACTGATGGCAGGCTGTGTTAGTTTCCTCCCTTTCTTCTTTCTTTCTTTCTTTTTTTTTTTTTTTTGAGATGGAGTCTTGCTCTGTCACCCAGGCTGGAGTGCAGTGGTGCGATCTTGACTCACCGCAACCTCTGCGCCCTGCCCCCCAACCCCCAAGTGATTCTCCGGCTTCAGCCTCCTAAGTAGCTAGGACTACAGGCATGCACCACCACACCCAGCTAATTTTTGTATTTTTAGTAGAGGTGGGGTTTCACCATGTTGGTCAGGCTGGTCTTGAACTCCTGACCTCGTGATCTGCCCACCTCGGCCTCCCAAAGTGCTGGAATTAGAGGGGTGAGCCACTGCGCCAAGCCTGTTCTTTCTTCTTTGGACATTTAAATTAGAAGCTTAAGCCGGGCGCGGTGGCTCAAGCCTGTAATCCCAGCACTTTGGGAGGCCGAGGCGGGTGGATCACGAGGTCGAGAGATCGAGACCATTCTGGTCAACATGGTGAAACCCCGTCTCTACTAAAAATACAAAAAACTAGCTGGGCATGGTGGCGTGTGCCTGTAATCCCAGCTACTTAGGAGGCTGAGGCAGGAGAATTGCCTGAGCCCAGGAGGCGGAGGTTGCGGTGAGCTGAGATCGCACCATTGCACTCCAGCCTGGGCAACAAGAGCGAAACTCCGTCTCAAAAATAAATAAATAAATAAATAAATAAATAAATAAATTAGAAGCTTAAATGTTTCTCAAAAAGAATTTAAATTTGTGCCCTCCTTTCTCTATGTTACAAGAGATGACCTGTCAAAGGTAAATTAGGAGAGAATTTAAAGCAGGAATCTTGCTGTAGGGGAGAGAATAGGAGCTTTGGGGAAACTGATTTGGAATCCTAACTGAACTCCATAATGGTTGCAAGACTGTGCTAATTTTCAGACTTCTGAGCTTCAATTTCTTCATCTGTAAAATGGGAATAATAGCCACTCCGTGTCATTCTTGTGAGGCTGAAATGAGGATATTTCTGAGCGTATACAGTGTCGGTATACCGTAGGTGCTATTTAGGTGTTAGGTTTCTACTTTCCCCTGCACCTTCCCTCTTAAGTGTTGAAGGAGCCATAGCAGTGGGGGCAGGGATCTGCCCTGTGAGCAAGTCGCCAGCCACAGCTGAAGGGGAAAGAGGAAGTTGTGCTCGTTTGGGCAAAACCATCATTTCCTTAAAGCCCACAACCCTTGGCCCTTAAATAGGTCACTGAAAAGAACATCAGAATGTGACATCTCAGTTTGCGAGGGTGACCTGGTGGACAACTCTTTATAGACCAGATATTTGGAGTTATTTGTCCCATTGTATGGTCTTGCTACTAACTGGGCTAATTTTTTTTTTTTTTTTTTTTTTTTAAGAGATAGGGTCTCACTCTGTTTTGCAGGCTGGAGTACAGTGGTGCAATCATAGCTCTTACTACAGCCTTGAACTGGACTCAAGTGATCCTCCTGCCTCAACCTCCTGAGTAGCTGGGACTATAGGCGTGCACCACTGCACCCAGCTAATTAAAAAAAATTTTTTTTAGCTGAGCTTGGTGGCTTATGCCAAAGTGGGTGAATCACTTGAGTTCAAGAGTTTGAGACCAGCCTGGCTAACATGATGAAACCCCGTCTCTTCTAAAAATACAAAAAATAGCCGGGCATTGTGGCACACGCCTGTAGTACCAGCTACTCAGGAGGCTGAGGCAGGAGAATTGTTTGTATGCAGGAGACAGAGGTTGCAGTGAGCCAAGATCATGCCACTGCACTCCATCCAGCCTGGGCAACAGAGCGAGACTGAGATCAGTATAAGCAACAAAGCAAGATCCCACTCCTGAATCCAACCAATCCTCCTGTCTCAGCCTCCCAAAGCACTGCGATTATAGGTGTGAGCCATTGTACCCAGCCTGGCTCACATTCTTACACTTCACTAAAGGTATAGGGCTCTTAGATGGAAAATGAATGTCATGAGGAGATTTCCTTTTTTGGAAGCTTGTCTCTCAGTGGAGCTAGACTTATATTATGTCCTTTGCCACATCTTGAAGTAGATCGCAAATGACCAAGTGTAATACTTGGATAGTGTTTGAAATGCTCCTTTTTCTGATTATTAAGCTAGGGAAGAAGGCTTCTTTTTCAATTCCCCATTTGTTTTATTGTGGTAAAACGTATATAAAATTAAATTTACCATTTTATCCCTTTTTTTTTTTTTGAGACAGAATTTTGCTCTGTCGCCCAGGCTGGAGTGCAGTACGTGATCTCAGCTCACTTGCAACCTCCGCTTCCTGGATTCAAGCGATTCTCCTGCCTCAGCTTCTAGAGTAGCTAGGATTACAGGATGTGCCATGATGCCTGGGTATTTTTTGTATTTTTAGTAGAGACAGGGTTTCACCATGTTGGCCAGGCTGGTCACAAACTTTTGACCTCAAGCGATCTGCCCACCTCAGCCTCCCAAAGTGCTGGGATTACAGGTGGGAGCCACCACTCCTGGCCCCATTTTTATTTATTTTTATTTTTTTAATTTTTTAAATTATTTTATTTTATTTTATTTTTTATTTTTATTTAAATTTTTTTTATTATTTATTTATTTTATTTTTTTATATTATTTATTATTTTTTTATTTTTTAAAATTTATTTATTTATTTATTTATTTATTTATTATTATTTTTTAAATTTTTAAAAATTTTTTTATGGCCCCATTTTTTTTTTTTTTTTTTTTTTTTTTGAGACAGGGTTTCGCTCATTACCCTGGCTGGAGTGCAATGGCGCAATCTCGGCTCACTGCAACCTCTGCCTCCTGGGTTCAGGCAATTCTCCTGCCTCAGCCTCCTGAGTAGCTGGGATTACAGGCACGCGCCACCATGCCCAGCTAATTTTTTGTGTTTTTAGTAGAGACGGGGTTTCACCATGTTGACCAGGATGGTCTCGATCTCTTGACCTCATGATCCACCCGCCTCGGCCTCCCAAAGTGCTGGGATTACAGGCGTGAGCCACGGCGCCCGGCCTATGGCCCCATTTTTAAGTGTGCAGTTCAGTGTCATTAAGAACATTTGTGCTGCTGGGCACGGTGGCTCAAGCCTGTAATCCCAGCACTTTGGGAGGCCGAGGCGGGTGGATCACGAGGTCAAGAGATCGAGACCATCCTGATCAACATGGTGAAACCCCGTCTCTACTAAAAATACAAAAAATTAGCTGGGCATGGTGGCGTGTGCCTGTAATCCCACCTACTCAGGAGGCTGAGGCAGGAGAATTGCCTGAACCCAGGAGGCGGAGGTTGTGGTGAGCCGAGATTGCGCCATTGCACTCCAGCCTGGGTAACAAGAGCAAAACTCCGCCTCCAAAACAAACAAACAAAAAGGACATTTGTGCTGTTATGTGACGATAACCACCATCCATCTTCAGAACTTTTAAATTTTCCCCAACTGAAGCTCTATACCCATCAAACATTAATTCCTCATTCTTTCCTTCCCCTTCTCTGGCAATCACCATTCTACTTTCTGCCTCAATTAATTTGACTACACCGGGAACCTCACATAAGCAGACTCATATAGTGTTTGTCATTTTCTAACTGACTGATTCACTCTTTTTTTTTGAGATGGAGTCTGGTTCCGTTGCAGTGCCAGGCTCTCAGCTCACTGCAACCTCTGCTTCTTGGGTTCAAGCAATTCTTCTGCCTCAGCCTCCTGAGTAGCTGGTATTACAGGCACTCACCATCACACCTGACTAATTTTTACATTTTTAGTAGAGACAGTGTTTCGCCATGTTGGCCAGGCTGGTCTCGAGCTCCTGACCTCAGGTGATCTGCCTGCCTCTGCCTCCCAAAGTGCTGGGATTACAGGCTTGAGCCACTGCACCTGGCCTTATTACACTCTTTTTAAAAATTCTTTATTTGTATCTATTTATTTTTAGAAACAGGGTCTTGCTTTGTCACCCAGACTGGAGTGCAGTGGTACAATTATAGCTCACCGCAACCTCGAACTCCTAGGCTCATGTTGAGCAGCTGGAACTATAGGAGCATACCACCATGCCGGCTAATTTTTAATTTTTTATAGAGATGGGGTCTTGCAGTGTTGCCCAGGCTGGTCTTGAACTCCCGGCCTCAAGTGATCCTCCTGGCTCAGGCTCCCAAAGCTCTGGGATTAACATGTGTGAGTCACCATGCCCAGCACCCTCCTCCACCTTTTTTTAAAAAAATCTGTCTTGTATGTTTTATTACTCCCTAGCAGGGACTATTTCTTACTACAAACTTGCTTTTCTCTGAGATTTAATTACACAATTGCATGCCACCCTTCTTAGCTGTTTGTATATGATCTTTGCTTTATTTATTTATTTTTTTGAGATGGAGTCTCACTCTGTCCCCAGGCTGGAGTGCAGTGTCATTATGATCTCAGCTCACTGCAACATCTGCCTCCTGGGTTCAAGTGATTCTCCCACCTCAACCTTCCGAGTAGCTGGGACTACAGGTACATGCCACCACACCTGACTAATTTCTTATATTTTTAGTGTAGACAGGGTTTCACCATATTGACCAGGCTGTTCTTGAACTCTTGACCTTGTGATCCACCCACCTAGGCCTCCCAAAGTACTGGGATTACAGGTGTGAGCCACTGCGCCTGGTCCTGATCTTTGCATTTTTATTCTACTGAAGGGAAACTTCAGTCATCGGAAGTGATTCCATGGAATATTTTTTTCTTTATTTTTAGAATGAGCTCTTTATTGAATCAGGATTTTACATTATTATACGCTAAGTACAACACCAGATCATATCTTTGTCTCTAGTGCACGTATTCTCAAAAATAAAAGTGCAAAATAAAATAAAACGAACAAAAGAAATACAAATAAAAGTGCAAATTCTGCTCTCTACTGGGTGCAGTGGCTCATGTCTGTAATCCCTGCACTTTGGGAGGCTGAGGTAGGCAGATCACCTGAGGGTCAGGAGTTTGAGTCCAGCCTGGCTAACATGGCAAAACCCCATCTTTACTGAAAATACATAAATTAGTGGGACGTGGTGACCAGTGCCTGTAATCTCAGCTACTCAGGAGGCCGAGGCAGAAGAATCTCTTAAAGCTGGGAGGCAGAGGCTGCAGTGAGCCGAGATCGCAACATTTCACTCCAGCCTAGGTGACAGAGCAAGACTGTCTTAAAAAAAAAAAAAAGAAAAGAAAAAAAAAAAAATCTGCTCTCATCTGGATCTCCCCAAAGAGAAAACCTAAGAATGCCTGCATTGAACAGGTTGCTGGTAGCAGAGAAGAGAGGCAGTTCATGGGGATTGTGCACATTGTTGCACTCTGTTTCATTCCAATGTAACTCCTCAGCCTTTCTCCTTTCAGGTGGTATAAGCTGAAGTCCAAACCAGGAAAGAAAGACAAGGAGCGAGGAGAAATTGAAGTTGACATCCAGTTTATGAGAAACAATATGACCGCCAGCATGTTTGATCTTTCCATGAAAGACAAGTCTCGGAATCCATTTGGAAAACTGAAGGACAAGATCAAGGGGAAGAATAAGGACAGTGGGTCGGACACCGCCTCTGCCATTGTCCCCAGCACGACACCCTCAGTCGACAGCGATGATGAGTCTGTGCCCAAAGACAAGAAGAAGAAATCAAAGATCAAGACCCTGTTTTCCAAGTCGAATCTGCAGAAAACGCCCCTTTCCCAGTCCATGTCTGTCCTGCCGACATCAAAGCCAGAAAAAGTGCAGCTTCGTCCCGGAGACTTTCAGTCCCAGTGGGAGGAAGATGATAATGAGGATGAATCCTCCTCGGCCTCAGATGGTGAGTTTCTGCCTCTTCTTTCTTGACCTCTCTTCCTCCACTTAGCCTGCTTCCTTCTGAGAGAGAAGAAACGGACAAATCTTAAGATAAAGAGTTTAATTCAATTCCTCAGTTACAATATCATGGTGGCGGTGGCGTTGATAATGGTGAATAATCTTGGTTAAGATGCACTCTCTAACCATGTGCAGTGGCTCACGCCTGTAATCCCAGCACTTTGGGAGGCTGAGGCGGGCAGATCACCTGGGATCAGGAGTTCAAGACCAGCCTGGCCAACATGGCGAAACCCCATCTCTACAAAAATACAAAAATTAGCTGGGTATGGTGGTGTGGGCCTGTAATCCCAGCTACTCAGGAGGCTGAGGCAGGACAATTGCTTGAACCCAGGAGGCAGAGGTTGCAATGAGCCGAGATCGCACCGTTGCACTCCAGCCTGGGCGACAGATCGAGACTTCGTCTCAAAAAACCAAAACAAAAAAACAAATGATGCCCTCTCTAAGGCCAGGTGTGGTGGCTCACTCCTGTAATCTCGGCACTTTGGGAGGCCAAGGGAGGCAGACCTCTTGAGCCCAGGATTTCAAGACCAGCCTGGGCAACTTGGTGAAACCCTATCTCTACAAAACATACAAAAATTAGCCAGGTGTGATGACACACAACTGTAGTCCCAGCTACTCAGGAGGCTGGGGTAGGAGGATTGCTTGAGCTCAGGAAGTAGAAGCTGCAGTAAGCTGTGATCATGCCACCACAGTCCAGTCTGGGTGACAGAATGAAAAAAAAAAAAAAAAAAAAGATGCCCTGTTTCTTTTTATTTTAAATATTTTTTGTTTGTTTATTTTAGAGACAGGGTCTGCTCTATTGCCCAGGCTGGAGTGTAGTGGCGCAATCATAGCTTACTGCAGCCTCCAACTCCTGGGCTCAAGGGATCCTCCCACCTTGGCCTCCTGAGGAGCTGGGACTACAGGTGTGCACCATCACACCTGGTAATTTAAAAAAAATTTTTTTTTTTTTTAATAGAGATAAGGTCTCACTATTTTGCCCAGGCTGAAACTCCTGGCCTCAAGCAATCCTCCTGCCTCAGCCTCTCAGAGTGTTGGTATGACAGGTGTGAGCCACTGCACACGGCTGTGATGCCCTCTCTATTTCTAAGCCCTCTGGTTTCTAAGAATGCAGAAATTCCCTTTCCAGAGTGTTTGGCTCTATAACTGATGTCCATTAGTACAAGTTTTAGAGCTAACAGAATGAGTGTCTCCAAGGTTTTTTTTTTCCAAGAGCAAAATCGTGGAACCTTATAGTAATTCTGCTATTTCATTAATTCATCAGGTAGTTATTTAGTTCCTGTGATGTGATTAACCCCCATGGAATATAGCCCATCAGAAGCCAAGGAATCTGTTTCCTTTAGCTCTGAATTACTTGTGGTTTTTTTATTTGTCTGTTTGTTGGTTTTTTGAGATGAAGTGTTGCTCTTGTTGCCCAGGCTGGAGTGCAGTGCGCAATCTCAGCTCACTGCAAACTCCATCCCCTGGGTTCAAGCAATTCTCCTGGCTTAGCCTCCCAGGTAGCTGGGATTACAAGTATGCGCCACCACGCCCAACTAATTTTGTATTTTCAGTAGAGACAGGGTTTCACCATGTTATTCAGGCTGGTCTCGAACTCCTGACTTCAGGTGATCCACCCTCCTCAGCCTCCCAAACTGCTGGGAGTAGAGGCATGAGGCACTGCACCTGGCATAATTGCATAGTTTGAACTTCAATTTCAATGTCTCAATCCCTCCCACTGGCCAGATTCTGCTACTATGAAGAGTGCTGCCCTTTACATTGGTTTGATCCAGGGTTTCTCAGGCTCAGCATTGTGGACAGTTTGGACAGGTCTTTGTCATGGGGGGGTGGTAGGAGGAGCGTGCTGTACATTGTAAGATGTTCAGCATCATCCTTATCCTCCATCTGCTTAATTCAAATAGCTGCACACCCCCTTCAAGTGTGACAACCAAAAATGTATCCAGACATTGACAGATACCCCCATGCTGCAGACCACTTGTTTAATGTCTTACCGCCTTTCTGCTCTTTGTTTTTCTTCCCAAAGTCATGTCACACAAGAGAACAGCGAGTACGGATCTTAAGCAACTGAACCAGGTCAATTTCACCCTTCCCAAGAAGGAAGGACTTTCCTTTCTTGGTGGCCTTCGGTCTAAGAATGACGTCCTTTCCCGCTCTAATGTCTGTATCAATGGGAACCATGTTTACCTGGAGCAGTCAGAAGCCAAGGGTGAGACCAAGGACAGCAGCCCGTCTTCCTCCCCATCCCCGCAGGGCTTCAGGAAGAAGCATTTGTTCTCATCTACCGAGAACCTGGTGGCTCGGTCTTGGAAGGAGCCTGCTGAAGGAGGTGGGCTGTCCTCTGACAGGAGGCTCTCCGAATCTTCCACCAAGGACTCCCTGAAGTCTATGACCCTGCCATCCTACCGACCTATCCCGCCGGTCAGTGGGGACCTCAGGGAAAACACGGCCCCTGCAAACTCGGAGGCCCCAAAAGAAGCCAAAGAGAGCAAGAAGCCGGAGAGCAAGAGGTCCTCTTTGCTGTCTCTGGTGACGGGGAAGAAGGACGTGGCTAAGGGCAGTGAAGGTGAAAACTCTCTCACCGTCTCAGGGAGGGAAAAGGAAGGCACGCTGATGGGGGTTAAGCCGGGGGAGGATGCGCCTGGGCCTGCTGAAGAAGTTGTGAGAAGATCCGAGAAAGATACTGCGATTATTGTCTCCAGACCGGGCAGCTCACTGAACCCCTTTGCAGATGTGGAGATCACAGAACCGGAAGCTGAGCCAGAGGCCGAGTCTGAACCGAAACCTCCAATTCCCTCTGCAAGGGCTCCCCAGACCAGAGCTGTCAAGCCCCGGTGAGTTTTGGCTCTTCTCATGCAGGGCATTTCTACCTTGCCACTGGCAGTTTTCAAGCTTACGTTAGATCAGATCTTCCTGGTTCCATGACATCTTAGTACCTGAATATGCCAGAGGTGTGCTGGTCTAAATTATTATTATTATTTTTAATTTTTATAATTTTTTGAGATGGAATCTCACTCTGATGCCCAGACTGGAGTGCAATGGCACGATCTTGGCTCACTGCAGCCTCCACCTCCCGGGTTCAAGTGATTCTCCTGTGCCAGTCTCCCGAGTAGCTCAGACTACAGGCGCCTGTCACCATGCCTGGCTAATTTTTATATTTTCAATAGAGATGAGGTTGGTTTCACCATATTGGCCAGGCTGATCTTGAACTCCTGACCTTGTGTCCACCCACCTCAGCCTCCCAAAGTGCTGGGATTACAGGCGTGAGCCACCACACCTGGCCTAAATTATTATTATTATTATTATTATTATTTTTTTTTTTTTTGAGACGGAGTTTCGCTCTTGTTACCCAGGCTGGAGTGCAATGGCGTGATCTCGGCTCACCGCAACCTCCGCCTCCTGGGTTCAGGCAATTCTCCTGCCTCAGCCTCCTGGGTAGCTGGGATTATAGGCACGCGCCACCATGCCCAGCTAATCTTTTGTATTTTTAGTAGAGACGGGGTTTCACCATGTTGACCAGGATGGTCTCGATCTCTCGACCTTGTGATCCACCCGCCTCGGCCTCCCAAAGTGCTCTAAATTATTATTTTTTTAACCAGTCCCTACTGCCAGCCTGGCCTGCCCTGTACAAATTGCAGTGATGTTTCTTAGCCCAGAGCTACTGCCCAGCAGGCATGGTCTGTCATCTCCGTCAGATTATCAGATCTCAGTGGAATGAAATGGTTGGTAGCAGATTCTGGGTGTTGCAAATTGGGAATGCTGGGTTTGCATTGTGGTGTATGCGGAACCTGTGTTTATGAAGTTGTTATTGCACGTTTGCCCATAAGCCAGATCCTGTCCTGCCTCCTTGCACTTTGGCACTGGTTTCTGGCACGAGAGACCCTCGGTCCTCTCTTGAGTGTGCCTGTGACAGTTCTCTGTGTCTGCTCTGCCCCTTCTTGTAAGAGCTGGGGTGAGCCTTGGGAGGTTCCATTTTTTCCATGTGATCTCATTCACACTGACAATATTTCTGTGGTCTGGGGGGTGAGAGATATTTTTAGCGATTCTGCTTACTTTGACATGCACACATACACACTGTTCCTCTTAAACATCTGTGCCTGTGGCTTTGTGTTATATCTTTAACCACTTTGAACTTTTTAGGTGTACTTTGTCCTGTAATAATCAAATGCCCCAGCCTTGTGTTAATCACCACAAGAGACCAGAGGCAGTTGCTTTCCTGGGATCTTTTCATCTCTATTGCAACAGACCTTTGTGTGGCAGATCTGCTTGGTTATCAAAGTGTCTGTTGTGTATGTTAAATGTTAGTGTTCTTTGAGACAGTCCCCCTCTGTCTCCCAGGCTGAAGTGTAGTGGTACAGTCTTGGCTCACTGCAACCTCCGCCTCCCAGGTTCAAGCAATTCTCCTGCCTCAGCCTCCCGAGTAGCTGGGACTACAGGCGTGCGCCACCACACCCAGCTAATTTTTGTATTTTTCAGTAGAGACGAGCTTTCACCATGTTGGTCAGGCTGGTTTTGAACTCCTGATTTCAGGTGATCTGCCTGCCTCAGCCTCCTGCAGTGTTGGGATTACAGGCGTGAGCCACCGTGCCCGGCTAGTGTTCCTTTTTTAACTCCTTCAGGTACTGCCCCAAGTGTAAAGACGTTCTCTCCTGGTGAATGACTTGAGTTTTGTGTGCTTTGTCCCTCACGATGCATCTGCACTGACTTGCAGATTTTGTCCTTTTTGCAGACTGGAAGTGTCTCCGGAGGCGCAACCCACAGCCAGGCTTCCTTCCCCCACTGACTCCCCTTCCTCTCCTCCTCCTCTCCCTTCTAGTTCTGGCCAGGCACCTGTCCCCTCTGCACTGGGACGTGGTGCAGACACACAGTCCTCTGAGAGTCTTTCTGTCTTCTCCTCTGTCTCATCTCCTATAGCAGCTCCCATTTCCACATCTACTCCAATTGAAAGCTGGCCTCCCACAGACAGGGGCCAGGCCAAGTCTGAAGAACCACCCTTGCTCCCTGAGCCAGCGTGGCAACGGGAGAGTTTAACACCAGTTCTAAATTCCGGTTCTTCTGCCCTGGGACCACTTTCCAAGCAGCCACCCATTCCAGCAAATAAAGGGGCGGAAGATTCTCCGATGCGCAGGACCTGTGAAACAGGCACAGAGAAGAACACCGGTAGCCTTGAGTTAGAGGAGCAGCCTGAAATGGGACAACGAAAGGGAGAACTTCCGAGGTTTCCCTGCAGAAAACAAGACTACAGCTCAACATCTGGAGAGGCCCGAGAGGTACCGCCTGCCCTTTCACTCAGCAGGGATGGAGCTGCGAGCCCCGCTGGGGAGCTTGCGGCAGGAGGAGACCGAGACTTGGAGAGTCAGGCTGGGTCTCTTGCGGAGAGCAAAGCTAGGGATGCAGTTGAAGAAGCGGCGCCCCCTCTTCCGGTGGGAGAATGGGTCCCCTCCATTGATTCCATGGTGCGGAAGCTGGAAGAGACGGGTCTGAACCTCGGTGAGGGCCAGAAGAAAACCAAGAAGCGCGTGTCGTTCTCTGAGCAGCTCTTCACGGAAGAGGCAGTGGAGAGAGCCGCCCCGCTGGTGGAAGAACACAATAGTTGTCCCCAGGAGCTGATCGCTGCATGGGCTGTCGCTGGAAACCCATCTGACAGGGAACCTCCTGCTCCTCCCCATGCAGAGGACTCAGAGAGGGAATTGGTGACCATGCCTGGGCCGGTGACTTGCGGTACGCCAGCCTCCCTGGCTGATCACCTCCTCCTCCCCTCCCAGGAGGAGAGTTTCTCCGAAGGCCCCACGAGAGATGCAAGCTCAGCAAAAGACACGCCAATCTTTAGGACGGAGGGAGGCGATGCCCTTGTGACTCAGTATCAGAGCAAGGCCAGTGACCACGAAGGTTTATTGTCTGATCCCTTGAGTGACCTTCAGTCTGCCTCAGATATTAAATCCCCAATCATGGCCGATCTGAACTTAAGTCTTCCTTCCATTCCTGAAGTTGCATCTGATGATGAAAGAGTAGATCAGGTTGAAGATGACGCTCAGGCTAAAGATGATGGAGAGACAGCAGAGTTGTCAGCTCTGGACGTAGGAGCTTCGTCCCCGAGCATGGTACTCCCTTGTCCAGAGAAGGGAAAGGGGCCGAGTGGTGAAGCAGACGGGTTGGCACTGGGGGAGGGCCTGTGTGATTTCAGGCCGCAAGCACCCCAAGCATCTGTGACAGCTCCTTCAGACCACACCACAGGGTTCGGAATTCATAAACCACAACTTGGCAAGAGTTCAAACTTGGATAAACAGCTGCCAGGCCTCAATGGTGGTGAGGAAGAAAAACCAATGGGAAATGGGAGTCCAAGCCCGCCTCCTGGCACGTCCCTGGAGAATCCTGTACCCAGCCCCTCCCCTTCTGAGACCTCTCCTGCCACACACAGTTTCCCCAGCTCTGCACATTCTGACACTCACCACACTAGCACAGCAGAATCTCAAAAAAAAGCCACAGCAGAGGGCTCCGCTGGTAGAGTTGAGAATTTTGGCAAGAGGAAGCCACCCCTCCAGGCCTGGGTCTCACCCTCGGAGACACATCCAGTCTCAGCTCAGCCGAGCGCTGGAACGGCGCCAGCCAAGCACAGGTGAGCAATGGGGGAGACTGTCTTTGTGATGTGAGCAATGTCTGCTTGGCTTTCTAACTGCAGAGGTTACGCTTTCTAACCACACAGACGTTCTGATGTGACAACCTGCTGACAGGACTGCGCCTTGTGGTGGGAATACCTCAAAACACTGCTGTGTTTATAGCAAGGACATAATAGTCTTCAAATAGAGTTTAGGAATTGTTCTGCACAGTCGGATTTGAGGCTGTCACATCGCATAAACGCAATGCCACCAATATCTTAACAGTCTCAGAACTAACCGGCATTGAGTGGTAGTAGCATCTAGCAGTGTCAAAAACTTCTTCAAGCACTGCCTGTCATGAAGCTTACATGTTTGTTCTGAACTCTCTTTACTGTAGAGGAACAGAAGCCTCTGCAGAGTTTCACAGTGAATACCTAGGCTCTGGTTGCCTCAAAAAAATAAGAGATTGCCTTTAATGTTCACCTGATGTTTGTAACAAGACCAAGGGTCCCGTTGAGGACATCAGGACACCTGGGAAAGGACGTGCTTTGCTGGCTTGCATGTGGCAGCCCAGTCCTGACTGCTTTTGTTTCCACAGGAACTGAAGACATTGGAGTGTGTTGGCCCATAGATGAGGACAGTGTGTGACCCACCTGCCACTTGTCTGGCTTACTGGCTGCCATCTTTTCGGTGGGCAGTTGCTCAGTTTTGCCGTGACAGGAAGGTCTAAAGATTCTTTTCCCCTTCTCTTTAGACCTCATCCTGTGAAGCCAATGAACGCAACAGCCACCAAGATTGCTAACTCCAGCTTGGGAACTGCTACCATCATCAGTGAGAACTTGAACAACGAGGCCATGATGAAGGTATGTCTTCTGGGAAGCTGGTGCATTCATTAGGGATTGACAGAGCACCCATTTCCATAGTCACCATTGTATACCTCTCCCTGGGCAGCCAGTGGTGGCAGGAGCCACTTAGCTGTACCTCTGGAGTCTTTGGATAAACTTGGGAAACTTCTAGACATTCCACTGGATAATTTCTGTATTACCTTATACTTGTTTAGTTATTGTTAAATTTTTGTGTCTCAAGCGACATGATTGACAGTGACCCTTCTTTTTTTTAAAAGTTTATTTAAGACTTCTCCTTCTTAACAGAGATGGGGCTTTGCGATGTTGCCTAGGCTGGTCTTGAAATCCTGGGCTCAAGCGATCCTCCCACCTTGGCCTCCCAAGGTGTTGGGATTACACTCGTGAGTCATCACACCCAGCCTGGCCCTTCTTTTTAATGAGAAGAAGATGTCACCCACAATCTGGCCCATTCACCTCAGGGATTTTCTTCCCACATTTCCCTTCTTTTGGCAAGAATGGAAAATTCTGATAATTGCAATCATTGCATATATACTTTTTTGGTAACTTCATTTTGAAATAATTCCAAATGTTAAAAAAAAAAAGTTCCAAGAACAGTACAAAGAGCTCCTTCAAACGCTTCCTCCCAGTTCACAAGCAGTTAACATTTGACCAGATTTGCCCAGCAGTCTCAACCTCTCTGCTTCCTCTCCCTCCCTTCTCTCTTGCTGGATGTACACACACACGTGTTGGCATAATTTTTTTTTTTTTTTTGGAATCATTTGGAAGTAAGTTGGGTAACTCATGTTCCTTTTAACCCTAAATACTTAAGTGAGTAATTCTTAATAGTAAGGACATTCATCAAAATCAGGGAACATTTTTTTTTTTGAGACGGAGTTTCGCTCTTGTTACCCAGGCTGGAGTGCAATGGCGCGATCTCGGCTCACCGCAACCTCCGCCTCCTGGGTTCAGGCAATTCTCCTGCCTCAGCCTCCTGAGTAGCTGGGATTACAGGCACGCGCCACCATGCCCAGCTAATTTTTTGTATTTTTAGTAGAGGCGGGGTTTCACCATGTTAACTAGGATGGTCTCGATCTCTTGATCTCGTGATCCACCCGCCTCAGCCTCCCAAAGCGCTGGGATTACAGGCTTAAGCCACCGCGCCCAGTCTTTTTTTTTTTTTTTTGAGATGGAGTCTTGCTTTGTTACCCAGGCTGGAGTGCAGTGGCATGATCTTGGTTCACTGCAACTCTGCCTCCTGGGTTCAAGCAATTCTCCTGCCTCAACCTTCCAAGCAGCCTGGGACTACAGGTGTGCACCACCATGCACGGCCAACTTCTGTATTTTTAGTAGAGACAGTGTTTCACTGTGTCGGCCACACTGGTCTCGAACTCCTGACCTCAGGTGATCCGCTTGCCTTGGCCTCCCAAAGTGCTGGGATTACAGGCATGAGCCACTGTGCCTGGCCTACCTCATGCTCCTTTTACCCCTAAATATTCCTAACAGTAAGGACATTCATCAAATTCAGGAAATTTCTTTTGATAAAGGGTCTTGCTCTGTTGCCCAGACTGAGTAGAGTGACATGATCATGGCTCACTGTAGCCTCGACCTTCTGGATCCAATCAATCCTCTCACCCTAGCCTCCCAAGTAGCTGGGACTACAGGCGAGCACCACCATACCTGCCTAATTTATGTATTTTTTGTGGAGGTGGGGTTTTACCATGTTGCTCAGGCTTTTCTTAAACTCCTGGGCTCAAGCGATAGGCCTGCTTAGGGCTCCCAAAGTGCTGGGATACAGGCAAGAGGCACCATGTCCAGCCTGTTTTCTGTTTTTCATTATGAATTAACACTATAGTCAACAACTTCCTATATGGAACTTTTTCTCCTCTTTTAGATTATTTCCTTACGCTAAATTTCCAGGAAATATCTTGCTTATTTGGAGGGTCTCTTCTCTTTGAAAAGCATGGGCTAACATTAAAAAGCAGCTCCTCACAATACAAAACCAGCCTCCCAGGTGAACTCTACCTGAGAGTGTCTTCATCCTGCCCTTTCTGGTTCTCAAATCTGAAGGATTTAGAATACTGCCTTGCTGCAGATCCCTGGTCTTCAATTCAGTATCATCTGTGCTAGAAGAGAGTGATTTACTGAGGGACTGGTGACCTTTAGGGCCAAGGATGTGTGTTGTATTTCAAATATGTAGAGAAGGACTTCCCAGCTGACACTGGGAACTGCAGTCTGTAGAAATAAACCTTAGTTTTATTTAGTTCGGAGCTGCTAAAGTTTAATTTCATCATAGATTTTACAGTCCCATGGACTCTGGATATTGAATAGTTTTTTGTTTTTGTTTTTTGTTTTTTTTTTTTGAGACGGAGTTTTGCTCTTGTTGCCCAGGCTGGAGTGCAATGGCACCATCTTGGCTCACTGCAACTTCTGCCTCCTGGGTTCAAGCAATTCTCCTGCCTCAGCCTCCAGCGTAGCTGGGATTACAGGTGCCTGCCACCACATCCAGCTAATTTTTGCATTTTTAGTAGAGATGGGGTTTCACCATGTTAGCTAGACTGGTCTCGAACTCCTGTGCTCAAGCGGTCACTCACAGTGAGTCACTGCGCCCAGCCTTGTTTTGTTTTTTAATGGAGATGGGGTCTTGCTCTGTTGCCTAGGCTGGTGGGCAATGGCTATTCACAGGTGCAATCATAGCTCACAGCAGCCTCGAACTCCTGTGCTCAAGTGATCCTCCTACCTCAGCCTCCCAAGTAGCGTGGACTGCAGATGCACCACCACGCTTGGCTGAAAGTGTTTTTCAAGTGCTGGATGGTTGATATTTCCTCTGGCTTCATTGCACATCTGCCAGTAAGAGCCGGGATAAAAGTTCACAGGAAGCTAGAAGTCCAAGTTTTTGGTAAAAGAAGCCAAGTAATCATAACTGATGATTGCTGAAAACAAGTTAACATCTTCTTACCATCTTGCCTCACTTTCTCTTTCTTTCTTTTTTTTTTTTTGAGACAGAGTCTTGCTCTGTTGCCCAGGCTAGAGTGCAGTGGCGTGATCTCAACTCACTGCAGCCTCCACCTCCCAGGTTCAAGTGATTCTCCTGCCTCAGCCTCCCAAGCAGCTGGGATTACAGGCATGAACCACCATGCCCAGCTAATTTTTTTTGTATTTTTAGTAGAGATGGGGTTCTACTATGTTGGTCAGGCTGGTCTCAAACTCCTGACCTCAGGTGATCCACCTGCCTCAGCTTCCCAAAGTGTTGGAATTACAGGTGTGAGCCACTGTGCCCGGCCCCTTCTCTTTCTTTGTAGGACACACTGACAGGGAAGGTGGTAAGCATTGGTCTCAAAATTGTCAGCCACAGCCAGAACTGTGTACCTACTACATTTCAGCCCTAGCCAAAAAAGCTACAATATGTCAGCCAGCTTGCCTGGCTCTGTGTGGTTGTTGCAGATAGAAGAGGCAGCACTCATTTTCCTGGAGTTAATGATATTTATCAGGAAATGGGATAAAATGACAGCAAAAACGGGACGGCAATGAAAATGAATCATTCAGCAGCTTCCCATCCCTCTTCCTTTTACTGTGGAATGCAGTGCAGCTCCAAAGAGAAACAAACACCTTGTTTCTGGGAAGTTAGTGAGACCTTTGACTCCCATCTTATTCCCTCTTCAAAGCTCATTTTATTCAGGTGCTTACCTCCTGGCCCTAAGAGAACTTAGCTCAAAACAAAGGCAACTGGCGCCTATTTTGCTCATGATTTGTAAGCCTGGCCGCCGCCCCGCTGCCTGCCTGCAACACATCTCTTGGTTCTGGACCATGCCTAGTAAACATTCAGAGTAAATAGGGGACGTTTCCTGGAGGCTCAGCTATTGGCTTGCCACATGATAGATGCTTTGTGTTAAGGCATAAGACAGTATTTATAAAGATAACGTCTCTTTGGAATGTTGCAAAGAGAGATTTCAGGGAAAGAAATTGCATAGCTAAAGTTATGAAACATTAGCTGGATCGTTACTACAGTGATTTTTTTTTCTTGCTTGTTGTTTTAGGGCCTCCATCCTTTATAGATGATTTATAACTGGGAGTGTATTATTTACCCAGGTGGCTTTAACATTTCCATTTTAAAATAGTAAAGCCAACTTGATCCAAAAATCATCTGTGATATGGAAAAAGTTGGATGCATATTTGAGTGTGTGTCATTATCACAACTATGTAAAAGGAAAAGTGCAGGACAAGAATCCTGGTGGGAAATACGTGACAGTGGGCACTGTTCGTTCTTGCATTCCTGGGTATTTTCTCTGCGCGTCTTCTCCAAGACCATTACTCACTTTTTATAAAGCTGGATTGTTTTATAATTTTCCTTTTTCCCTTTGAATTACAGAATCCAAATTAAATAACTGATGGTTTGTATGAAGTACCTTTTTTTTTTTGAGACAGAGTCTCGCTCTGTGCCCAGACTGGAGTACAGTGGCACAATCTCGGCTCACTGCAACCTCTGCCTCCCAGGTTCAAGAGATTCTCCTGCCTCAGCCTCCCGAGTAGCTGGGACTACAGACGCGCCACTACACCTGGCTAATTTTTTGTATTTTAGTAGCGACAGGGTTTCACTATGTTGTCCAGGATGGTCTCTGTCTCCTGACTTCATGATTCGCCCGCCTCAGACTCCCAAAGTGCTGGGATTACAGGTGTGAGCCACTGTGCCTGGCTCGTATGAAGTACCTTAAGTGTGTACACGTTTTCAATTCTATGCATTTATCTTAAGGAAGTACTTAGAGATATGACCAAAGGTTTATTATGTTCATGCATCTTGATAAAAATGTTATATATAATTATACAAATTGAAAATAACATAACTATCTAGTAATAGAGGAATAGTTAAAATATAATGGGATTTTAAGTATCCATTAGAAAAGCAATTTTTGCTAAAATGTTATGACGGAAAAAATGCTTACTAATAGTAAAAAGCTGTAAAACTCTATTTCATATGAGGCTGACATTATAAAACGTATCATGAAGAACCCCAGGAAGGCCGGGCATGGTGGCTCACGCCTGTAATCCCAGCATTTTGCGCGGCCGAGGCAAGTGGATCACTTGAGGTCAGAATGTGACTTCAGGTTCAAGACCAGCCTGGCCAACATGGTGAAATTCCATCTCTACTAGAAATACAAAAATTAGCTGAATGTGGTGGTGGGCGGCCTGTAATCCCAGCTGCTTGGGAGGCTGAGGCAGGAGAATCACTTGAACCCGGGAAGCAGAGGTTGCAGTGAGCCAAGATCGTGGCATTGTACTCCAGCCTGGGTGTCACAGTGACACTCTATCTCAAAAAAAAAAAAAAAAAAAAAAAGAATCCCAGGAAACATAAAGAGACCCAAATGTTAGGTGTCGGAATTCTATGACACCCTACAGGTGTCAGCCTCTGCATCTTTCTTTCTCTCAAACTCCATGCAGAATATCTTATGTATTGAATCTTAAAAAAAAAAAAAAAAAAGTAAGATTCTTATATGACAGAGGTGTAATCTAAAATCCCTGAGGACATATTCTTTGCCGTTATTTACAGAGGTGACTTTTTTTCCTTGATATGAAATGTAAGGCCAGGTGTGGTGGCTCACGCCTGAAATCAAAGCACTTTGGGAGGCCAAGGTAGGAGGATCACTTGAGCTCAGGGATTCGAGACCAGCCTGGGCAACATAGCAAGATCCCATCTCTGTGGGGGGGAAAAAAAAAATAGATATTAAGTATGTTCACATTGTTGTGCAACCAATCTCCAGGACTCTTTTCCAGACATGCACATTTTCAATGATATATTGTTTGGGAAGCCACATCTACAGTGACTGAGGCCCAGATGAGGTGCGCTGTGAATGCATGCCTTCAAAGTTTTTAAAAAACAAAGATTAAGCCGGGCGCGGTGGCTCAAGCCTGTAATCCCAGCACTTTGGGAGGCTGAGGCGGGTGGATCACGAGGTCGAGAGATCGAGACCATCCTGGTCAACATGGTGAAACCCCGTCTCTACTAAAAGATACAAAAAATTAGCTGGGCATGGTGGCACGTGCCTGTAATCCCAGCTACTCAGGAGGCTGAGGCAGGAGAATTGCCTGAGCCCAGGAGGCGGAGGTTGCGGTGAGCCGAGATCGCGCCATTGCACTCCAGCCTGGGTAACAAGAGCGAAACTCCGTCTCAAAAAAAAAAAAAAAAAAAAAAAAAAAAAACACGAAGATTAGGGGAGAAGCAGATTTTGGAAAAGCAGTCCAGCGTCTCACCTCTGAATGTGCGGCCTGCGTGGGGTTCAGCCCGCTCTGTCTATGGAAATGTTGGTGTTGTGTCTAAGTTAGTACCACCATCATCATGCTTCTGTTCCTGGCCGGGATGGGAGGGCTGGGATCCCTCCTCTGACTTCCTGTCGTGTCCAGGCAGTTCGTGTCACTGGACTGAACTGGGGCTCCTATCATGTCACTGAGGAGCGAGTGTTGATTCTTGGAGAAAGTCGTCTCTTAGCCCTCCTGGTAGACAGGGAAACCATTAGACCCTTAGGGCACTCAAGCCATTCCTGCCTCAGGGTTCTGCCAGCAAAATCATCTTGATTATTTAAACATGTGGATCTCAGGCTACAGATTTCAAGAAAAGTTCCTTTTTTTTTTTTTTTTTTTTTTCCTTACTGGGGACTTGCACAGCGTGTGACTTTTCATTTAAGCTTTACCTGGAGTCTCCTCACGGTGCAGCTGCTTGGGCTTGCAGCTGGACTCCAAGGGCCCCAGATTATAAATGCTGATAAAGCACAGTGACTCCACGGGGTACGTGCTCTCTTTGGGATTGGAACACTCAGCTCTGGGACAGACCGCTGTGTACCCAAGGGTGTGCCTAGATGGCCACAGATGAGGACAGGGCACAGTGGCGCCTGGCTCTGACTGCACATGTTTCTCAAGTATGAAATGATATGAAGTGGGGTCCCTGGGTGTCCACGGCATCTACCTGCTCACCGAGTCCTTCTGAGCACCGCTTCAGCAGGAGCGGATGGTCTGGGCTGGACCTCAAACCTGCTGCCCTGGAAGGAGAGTCCTTGCCCCCGTACCTTCAGTCACGGCTGTGTCAGCTCTTCCCCACCTGTACCTTCAGTCACAGCTGTGTCTTACTGGGCCTCCTCTGGCTTGGGGCTCGTCTCCAGCCTTGAGACCAGGTGTTTGGTTGTGCGAGCTCCTAGTGTTCCCAGAGAAGTGAGTACTCATTTGGAAGACTCAGTCCTTCCGCTATGACATTGCCTAAAACCCAAACCCAGAGTCAAGCCCAGAGTCCTCGCCTATGCACCAAGTATGGTTTTTTAAAAGGTCATACAACAAAATAAAACAAAACAAACCAAAAAACCAAGGAAGAACATGTTAACAAAGGCCATCTGTAGCCCACAGAGGCTCAAATATGTGCTATCTGGCCCTTTCCAGAAAACTTCATCAGTCAACAGCCTGTTTTCACTGTGAATTGAAGACAGATTCCCTGGCTGAGCTCAGTGGCTCACGCTTGTAATCCCAGCACTTTGGGAGGCTGAGGCAGGAGGATTACCTGGGGTCAGGAGTTCAAGACCAGCCTGGCCAACGTGGTAAAAACTTGTCTCTACTAAAAAATACAAAAATTAGCCAGGCATGGTGGCATATGCCTGTAGTCCTGGCTACTCAGGAGGCTGAGAAGGCTTTATTTTATTTTTTTTTTTTTTTGAGACGGAGTTTCACTCTTGTTACCCAGGCTGGAGTGCAATGGCGCGATCTCGGCTCACCGCAACCTCCGCCTCCTGGGCTCAGGCAATTCTCCTGCCTCAGCCTCCTGAGTAGCTGGGATTACAGGCACGCGCCACCATGCCCAGCTAATTTTTTGCACTTTTAGTAGAGACGGGGTTTCACCATGTTGACCAGGATGGTCTCGATCTCTCGACCTCGTGATCCACCCGCCTCGGCCTCCCAAAGTGCTGGGATTACAGGCTTGAGCCACCGCGCCCGGCCGAGAAGGCTTTATTTTTAAATGCCACCGTGGACTTGGTTGTAAATATTTTATGTAAATATTACAACTAGGTTGTAAATATTTTATGCTCACCAGAGACATGGTTATAGATCTGATCCTGAGCCCGAGATTCCCATGGTACAGGAGGTATTCATCACTTGAACCCAGGAGGTGGAGGTTGCAGTGAGCCAAGATCGCGCCACTGCACTCCAGCCTGGGTGACAGAGTGAGACTCCGTATCCAAAAAAAAAGAAAGAAAACAGATTCCTAAGAGACCCAGATCACTAGTCATGTTTTCCTCCTTTATACTTCTTTCAGGTTTTAGATTTCTGTGCTGCTTTGATAACTCCTTTTTTCCAACTTGTTCCTTCTCTCGAAAGAAATACAGCCCCTCGGACCCTGCATTTGCCTACGCGCAGCTGACCCATGATGAGCTGATCCAGCTGGTCCTCAAACAGAAGGAAACAATAAGCAAGAAGGAGTTCCAGGTCCGCGAGCTGGAGGACTACATTGACAACCTGCTCGTCAGAGTCATGGAAGAAACCCCTAACATCCTCCGCATCCCAACCCAGGTTGGCAAAAAAGCAGGAAAGATGTAAATCAGCAGGAAAAAAACCAACAAGACGTTTCTGAGAGTTCGCTTTCACCCGCTCCCGGGGTCAAGGACTTGCCCTGCCTGATAACCAGCCAGCAGGCTCCAAATTGCCATCTCCCTTGCGTGTTATCGGCAAGAGTGAATTCCACCAATGGAAGCCAGGCTAATGATTACAATGAATCTTTTACTGTACATTCCCAAGGCTTTATTTTTAAATGCCACTGTGCCTTTAGCTAGGTTGTAAATATTTTATGCCCACCAGAGACATGGTCATAAGATCTGATCCTGAGCCCGAGATTCAGATGGCGCAGGAGGTGTTCATGTATTTTAACACTGGGGTTTTCTTTCTTTCATACTGAGATGTTTTTTAATATGTATCCTACAGTTCTTAAAGCTTACCTGAGAGCTTTAAATGAGAAAAGGCCCACGCGATTGGTGCTGTGTTACATACACGTACTTTCTTGGGTTTTCAGTAGCTCAGGTGTGGCTTTTGGCTGCAGATGTTAAATTTTGATACCGTGTAAACCTACCCAGCTTCTCAGACTTGGATCTGGTTTTTCGATGGAAGCAGAGGCATTTAGAGAAAGCCTCTGAGTGTGCCTTTCAGGGTTTGAACAAGCGGCCTTTTCTAAACATCAACTTTTACTACTTGCTCGCCTTAAAACGTGCTCTGTTCAGGTCCGGGGCCCTTCTACTGGAGATAGGAAAACTAGAATCCCGGAACTTTAAAGAATCACCTTTTATTCGATTTGATGAACTTGGTTAAAGCCCCTCCTCTTATGACAGCCGGGTTCCTGCTGGCTACACCAGCCTGTTCAGAGCCTTGCTAGGGGATTGAGTGGCCCACACACTCGCTAACAGAGTTCTGGCAGGTGTGGAATGATGTCAGTAGGATTACTTGGCCCTTTTCCCTGTGCCTTTGCTTGGTGCCCTGGTTTCCTCAGCAACACTCCTTGTGAGCAGCAGAGGCAGGGTCCATCAGCTCCCCAAGATGAAGAAGCCCCTTCAGGCCAGCCTATAATCCCAGCACTTTGCCAGACTGAGGCGGGTGGATCACTTGAGGTCAGGAGTTCGAAACCAGCCTGACCATCATGGCGAAACCCCATCTCTACTAAAAATACAAAAATTAGCTGGGTGTGGTGGTATGTGCCTGTAATCCCAGCTACTCAGGAGGCTGAGGCAGGAGAATTGCTTGAACTTGGGAGATGGAGGCTGCAGTGAGCCAAGATTGTGCCATTGTACTCCAGTCTGGGCAGGAGTGAGACTCCATCTTTAAAAAAAAAGAAAGAAAGAGGCCGGGTGCAGCAGCTCATGCTTGTAATCCCAGCACTTTGGGAGGCCGAGGCAGGCAGATCACGAGGTCAAGAGATGGAGACCATCCTGCCAACACGGTGAAACCCCATCTCTACTAAAATTACAAAAATTAGCAGGGTATGGTGGTGGGCGCCTGTAGTCCCAGCTACTGGGGAGGCTGAGGCAGGAGAATCGCTTGAACCAGGAAGGGAGAGGTTGCAGTGAGCCGAGATCTTGCCACTGCACTCCAGCCTGGTGACAGAGCGAGACTCTGAAGGAAAAAAAAAAAAAGTCCCTTCACTGTGCAGGGGACAGGAGACCATGGATTGGACCCCAAAGGGATTGGACTGCATCTGTATGTCTGTCCTTTGAACAGTTTCAGTCCCTGCCCAAAAGGAAACCCAAATTATTTCTCGGATACTGGGGAAATTGTAGTGAAGGGCTTAATATAGTTAATAAAAGATAAAAGTCGGCCGGGCGCGGTGGCTCAAGCCTGTAATCCCAGCACTTTGGGAGGCCGAGGCGGGTGGATCACGAGGTCGAAAGATCGAGACCATCCTGGTCAACATGGTGAAACCCCGTCTCTACTAAAAATACAAAAAAACTAGCTGGGCGTGGTGGTGCGTGCCTGTAATCCCAGCTACTTAGGAGGCTGAGGCAGGAGAATTGCCTGAGCCCAGGAGGCGGAGGTTGCGGTGAGCCGAGATCGCGCCATTGCACTCCAGCCTGGGTAACAAGAACGAAACTCCGTCTCAAAAAAAAAAAAAAAAAAAAAAAGTCAGTAGAAAACAGGTATGCCTCAGCCCTCAGATAGTTGCTTCTTTTCCATTTCCTTCATGAATAGACTCACCACCATTTTACCCCCTTGTTATGAAATTGTGCAGAGCAAGAAAATGATACTCATTTTTGGATTTGTATTTTTAAAACTAGATTTATAGACTTTTTTTTTTTTTTTTTTTTTTTTTAAACTAGGATGCTTGCTTCCTTCTTAGCTAAAAGCACCAGTTCAGATTTTTCAGGTAATTTTGTTGTTACTCACTTAAGACTGGAATTAGAATGTTTCTGGTATTGCTTATTTTTTTCTGGCTGTGATAGAATCTCATCAAATCTTGACATTTCTCTTAGGGGAAGAATAACACAGGCCAATAGCATGGGTGGGGGTGGAGATGATAGCCGTTATTAAAGCAGGAATCTATTTTATGTATGTCCTTGTTACATTGAGGGTAAGAGGCAAGATTATTGGCAGCGGAATCCCGTTCCAGAATTTTGTGTGCTGTAGCATTGGTTTTATCAGCGCACTTTAATCTGAAGGATGATACTGTAACTTGATTTATCTAATTAGCTTTTAATTATCTACTGCTATTTTATTTTATTTAATTCTCTCCTACAGTACTGGGACCACTGTAAACTTCTCAGATGACTTGTATTTTTGTAGTGCTATGAAATTTATTTACATACTTATAAAGAAAACTGTAGTCACTTGAACTCTGAAAACGTACATGTATGGCTGGATGCCATAGCGGTAGCTCATGCCCATAATCCCAGCACTTTGGGGGGCCGAGGCGGGCCAATCACTTGAGGTCAGGAGTTCGAGACCAGCCTGGCTAACATGGCAAAAACTCATCTCTGCTAAAAATAAAAAAATCAGCTGGGCGTGGTGGTGGACACCTATAATCCCAGCTACTCAGGAGGCTGAGACACAAGAATCGCTTGAGCCAGGGAGGCGGAGGTTGCAGTGAGCCGAGATCACACCACTGCACTGGAGCCTGGCCAACAGAGTGAAACTCTGTCTCAAAAGAAAAAAAAAGAAAGACAGACAGAAAATGTACATGTATATATTTGTCCCGCATTATGTTTTTTACTTGATATAAATGTATTTTTACTGTGATAACCCAAGTGCACTGGGGGCAGGTGTCCTCCAGTGGAGAGCTGGTGTGGAGACCTGCAGTGTTTGTGAGGACGGTGGTTTGGACATGTCTGCTGCTGGGACCTGGGGCGTGTGACTCGGTCCACATGAGAGGGACATCTGGGTGAAGGAGTGAATTCCTGTGCTCTGAAGTGCCACTTGGGAGCTCTGGACAATGAAGGACAATTGACTCAAGGGTGCCTGGCTTCTGTGCTGCTGCTGGGAAAAAATTCAGTTTATAGCATTCCTGCACCTCCCAAAGTAGATAAGCTGGAGGTCATTCAGTTAACAGCTGTCCCTGAGGAGGCAGTTTGTGGGGAGGCGTTATCTAGGAGAAGCTTTAGCCTGCTCTGAGCCATTAGCAGATATTTGTGAATTGGAGCACTGGAGAATCCTACAAATAGGCTCTGTCTCAGAAGAGCTGGGACCTCCTTCCAACTGCTGCAGATGCCCGCGGGCCCTGGGAGGCGGCTGTGCTCTGGAGAAGCCGGAGCAGCTCATTTCTTGGCCTGGCTGCCTCCAGAAAGAGCAGTCAGGACTTGAGGGAAGCATCAGATTCATGACCCATAAACTGCAGTCGGAGATCAGCTTTCTGACATGTCCAGCCTTTGCCCAATTGTTTCAGATAATCTCATTCCTCAGGCTTTGGCCGGTGTCCTGCCCTCCCTCTTATTCTAGTGTGTTCACCTCATCAAGAAGCCAGAGTGGACGCGGAGCAAGTCTGCCCATTGCCATAGTGACAGCTGTGGGCCCTGATTGGTGAGGGCTATGCACAATCCTGTATGAAGGAGATACAGGGGTGTGTGCACGTGCCTGTATGAAGGAGATACAGGTGTGTGCTTCTCAGTTTTGCTAACAGTGGGAGTTCAACGGGGCAGAGAGGGAGGACTGGCCATGATGCTCAGCCACATACTGTAGAGAGAGGCAATTTGATGTTAAATGACATGCCATCCTCCCTCTCGGTCCCTTCTCCCAGTCAACTTTTTTCTTTTTCTAGAACTACTCATTATCCCTCACGGCTAAAAAATTAATTGCCTTAGGTGGAGAACTTAATTTCTAGTATCCACACCAAACTCAACTCCGTGGTTTCTCCGTATCTACTGTGTGAGCTGCTTAACTGACGCCCCCTTCCTCCAAATGAAGGATTGCTCAGCGTGTTTGGATTCTAGAATTATTATTTCCTGCTTGCTTTCTTTGGGACTTCTGAATTTCTTTGGTTTTGTTTTTAAGAAGTAACCCAAAATTTCCTATAACACTAAATAAAATGGTACCACCTTTCAAAGATTTGTGTCTGCAGTTTGGTATGGGTGCAATAAAAATGTCTCTGTCTTCCTGGGAAACCTCTCTTGGTGGGGGCGGGTGAGGACCAGTGTTTCTCATCCCCTGAGGGTCTCTCACTGGGATTTCTGCTGCTGCCATCTTGCCTGGTGCCCAGGAGTCCCAAGGCCCTTTTTCTCAGTAAGGACTGGACATGTCCCGTCCCTTTGGATACACCCATCATCTTGGCCTGAGGGATCGTGGCACTGGCCAGAGAAACCTCGTTGGAAGGTGCTGTCCCCCTTTTCCTTAGCAGCTGAGCAGAGGACCAGAGTCTTTCCTTAGTTCCCACCCCCACCAGGCACACACACAGGTTCCCACAGAGTGATGTCTTCACTTTGGGGGCATGAGTTGAATTCAGGCTGGGCTCAGATCTGCCCCATCTGGGAACCAGGTCCTTATTAGGGCTGCACAGGAGTCTCCTCTGGAGCTCATCTCTCCAAAATCCCAGGCCTTATCTGCGGAGGTGAGAGGTGTGTCTGCCCAGCAAGCAGTGCACATGGTCCTTACTCCGAGGTCCAGGACCTTCTGGAATGGAGGCGATGCTTTTGCTCTTAGAGATGAGTCATGTTGTAGAGAGATGGGTGGTGCCTGTGAGACTCCTGGGCTGGGATGGGGGAGCTTCCCTGAAGGCCTCCCTGCTTTTGGAGAGGCCTGGTGATCCCAAGTGGACATTGACTGCCATGTGAAGTGACATGAAGACAATTTCTCTTGATAAAACAGACCTCTAAAAGAAATAAAATGGTACTGCCCTCCAAAGCAGGGTCTTCAAGGAAGGAAAGTTTAATTACACAAATAACCCTAACTTTTCTCTCAGATTTATCCCCCTTGCTTTGGAGTTCTCCCTATGTGGTTCCTGCTACTGCCACCAAACCCAGCCCTCAGGGCCAGCCTATTGTATTTTTCAAATTCCAGCCCAAGGAGGGAGACACAACCATCTTTTGAGTCCCCTTAGCCCAGTGGCTAATAATGGAAAACTAAAAAAAATAAAATAAAGGCCAGGGACAGTGGCTCAAGCCTGTAATCCCAGCACTTTGGGAGGTCGAGGCGGGCAGATCACCTAAGGTCAGGAGTTTGAGACCAGCCTCATCAACATGGAGAAACCCCATCTCTACTAAAAATACAGAATTAGCCCAGCGTGGTGGCACATGTCTGTAATCCCAGCTACTCAGGAGGCTGAGGCAGAAGAATCACTTGAACCCAGGAGGCAGAGGTTGCAGTGACCTGAGATCATGCCATTGCACTCCAGCCTGGGCAACAAGAGCGAAACTCCACCTCAAAACGAAACAAAAAAACACCAAGCCAGGTGCTATGACTCATGCCTGTAATCCCAGCACTTTGGGAGGCTGAGGTGGATGGATTGCCTGAGGTCAGGAGTTCAAGACCAGCCTGGCCAACATGGTGAAACCCCGTCTCTATTGAAAATACAAAAATTAGGCCGGGCGCGGTGGCTCAAGCCTGTAATCCCAGCACTTTGGGAGGCCGAGGCGGGTGGATCACGAGGTCGAGAGATCGAGACCATCCTGGTCAACATGGTGAAACCCCGTCTCTACTAAAAATACAAAAAATTAGCTGGGCATGTTGGCGCGTGCCTGTAATCCCAGCTACTCAGGAGGCTGAGGCAGGAGAATTGCCTGAACCCAGGAGGCGGAGGTTGCGGTGAGCCGAGATCGCGCCATTGCACTCCAGCCTGGGTAACGAGCGAAACTCCGTCTCAAAAAAAAAAAAAAGAAAATACAAAAATTAGCTGGGCATGGTGGTGCATGCCTGTAATCCCAGCTACTTGGGAGGCTGAGGCAGGAGGATCATTTGAATCCAGGAGGCAGAGGCTGTGGTGAGCCAAGATCATGCCATTACTCCAGCCTGGGCGGCAGAGCAAGACTCCATCACACACACACACACACACACACAAACACACACAAGGGAAATAATCACAGGATAAGTTACATGAACAACATAAACAGTGAACTTTCCCAAATCCAGAATTCTGAGTTGAAGTCAAGCCCTAAAGCTCTAGGGGCTTGGTAGGTGCCCAGCTACTCAGCCAGATGACCCCAGTTGTTCTTAGGTGACCTGAAGTTCATTATGCTCCATTCTGGAGGAGCAATAGACACTGCTTCTCCTTCCACTCTGCTATCTGCTCACTCACTCTAGGTTTTTCTTTTCTTTCTTTTTTTTTTTTGAGACAAAGTCTCACTCTTGTCGCCCAAGCTGGAGTGCAATGGTGCCATCTCAGCTCATTGTAACCTCTGCCTCCTGGGTTCAAGCAATTCTCCTGCCTCAGCTTCCCAAGTAGCTGAGACTACAGGTGCCCACCACGCCCAGTTAATTTTTGTATTTTTAGTAGAGACAGGGTTTCACCATGTTGGCCAGGCTGGTCTCGAACTCCCGACCTCAGGTGATCCACCGGCCTTGGCGTCCCAAAGTGCTGGGATCACAGACATAAGCCACTGCACCCAGCCCTCACTCTAGATTTTTCTAAGTAACATCATAACATGTTTGTTCTTGGAAAAGAAAAACATCCTAATTTCCCCACCACCAAGAGGTAACACTGTTGTTTTGACTTGTTCCAGGAATTTTCCTCTCATAAATAGCTACACTTTAAAAGGAAGGTGGAATCACCCCGTCTGTACTGCTTCGCATTTCCATGTGTGTTCTGTGACAAGGACTGATAGGATTCCCAGGAGAACCTTTCTTGGCTAACAATCCCTTCTGAAAAAAAAAAAAAAAAGCTACAGCAGTCACAAAGGTCCCTTCCAGCCCAGGTTACAATCGTAGCCACCTGTGGATCAAAATGGGGACTTGCTTGGGGGACACCCTACCCACCCCCAGCCAGGAAAACCGTCACTTACAGGGCGTGGTTACCATTTTTATCTGAGGCCAGTGGTCAGCACAGCAGCCTCCATTAGCCCTGGGACTCAGTCTCTTAACAAAGGGAGCCTGTTCCCTGGGCTGCTCTGCGGGCATCAGCTTTTGGGCCCTGAAGTTTTCCCCTAATGGGAAGTCACGAGCTGCCACTTCTGACTCGAAACTGGCTTTCTTGAGCCCTTTGAGGGCAGGGTTTTCCAAAGCCAAAAAGCTTCCTGCTGGAATATGTCCTTACTTGGCCTTTCGACTTTCTATTACTTTATACAGAAGCCTGTATTTTAGGCCCGGGAAAGAGTCACCTTGGGGACACTATACGGCTCTCACAGAGTTGAGAAAAAGCTGCCTCTGTCCTTATGGACAGCTCACTTCAGCCTAGACCTTGACAAAAAAGGAAGCCCCGTGCTGAGATGTACTGTTTTTAATCACTCTCATCCAAGTGATAATGTCTGCACTGCACAGCTGAGCCAAGAGACCCAGAAGCGGCAGCGCTCTCTTGCCTAAGTCACACTGTGAGTCGTTAAGACAGGATTTGATCTTATGGCCGGGCGCGGTGGCTCACGCCAGTAATCCCAGCACTTTGGGAGGCCGAGGTGGGCGGATCACCTGAGGTCAGGAGTTCAAGACCAGCCTGACCAACATGGAGAAACCCCATTTCTAATAAAAATACAAAATTAGCTGGGTGTGGTGGTGCATGCCTGTAATCCCAGCTACTCAGGAGGCCGAGGCAGGTGAATCACTTGAACGCGGGAGGCAGAGGTTGCGGTGAGTCAAGATTGTGCCATTGCACTCCAGCCTGGGTAACAAGGGCAAAACTTTATCTCCAAAAAAAAAAAAAAAAAAAAAAAAAAAGAAAGAAAAAGAAAAGAAAAGAGAGGATTTGATCTTAATCTTATAACCTGTCTGACTTGTAGGCCTAGAACAGGCAAACTACAGCCTGCCTCCTTTTTCTGTATAGTCTTCAAGTCAACAATAGCTTTTACTTTTTTTTTTTTAGTGCTCCAAAAAAAAAAAAGTCAGCTGGGTGCAGAGGCTCACACCTGTAATCCCAGCATTTTGCACTCTGAGGCATGATACTATGAACCCAAGAGTTTGAGTCCAGCCTGGGCAACACAGTGAGAACCCCTCATCTCTACAAAATAGAGAATAAAAAATGAATAGGTGTGCATGGTGCACACCTATAATTCCAGCTTCTTGGGAGGCCAAGTAGGAAGGATTGCACGAGCCCAGGAGTTTAAGGCTGCAGGGAGCCTGGGTGACAGAGTAAGACCTCGTCTCCAAAAAATAAAAGAACCAAAACAACAGTATTTTGTGACACACACAAATTATAAAGAAGGCTGGGTGCACTGGCTCACACATGTAATCCCAGCACTTTGGGAGGCCGAGGCAGGCAGATCACCTGAGGTCAGGAGTTCAAGACCAGCCTGGCCAACATGGTGAAACCCCGTCTCTACTAAAAATACAAAATTAGCCAGGCATGGTGGTGGGCACCCGTAATCCTAGCTATTTGGGAGACTGAAGCAGGAGAATCACTTGAACCTGGGAAGTGGAGGTTGCAGTGAGCTGAGATCATACCACTGCACTCCAGCCTGGGTGATGCGGCGAAACTCCATCTCAAAAAAAAAAAAAAAAAAAAAAATTCTATGGAGGGCCATAGCAGGGCTGGGGTGGGCCCTGAGGAGGCGTCTTGGCCAGAGCAGGATGCGCCCAGAAGCCATAGGCTGCCTGCCTGCCTCATGCCTGTTGGCTGCCCCTCCCGTCTCTGCGCCCAGTCCTTGGCAGGGCCAGAGAGGTCACCACCATGGTCCGGTGGGGACCTAGTGGGAGTCCAGTGAAGGAAAGCCGAGAAGTGGGTCCTGGGGAGGAGCTCACCGTGCTCCCGAGGGACAGGGAGATGGAGGCTGAGTCACTCTGCTCATCACTGGAGGCCCGGGCGCTGCCTTTCTAATGGGGCGGTTCAGCTCTCAGCTCTCACCGCTGCCTGTTTGATTTTGTTTTCCCTGGGTCCTGAATGCCCAGAGACTCAGCAGAACGTCAGTCAGCGCTGCTCCCTTTAAAGCACTTCTGATTGATCCCTGTAAGTTTAGCTACTGTTGACTAGTTGTTGCCGAAATTGCTCTTACTGAAGTTAGATAGCATTAGGAATGGATGGTACTATTTTTCAAATAAAGGTTGTTTAATATAATTTTTTTTTTGAGATGAAGTCTTGCTCTGTCACCCAGGCTGGAGTGCAATGGTGCGATCTTGGCTCACTGCAACTTCCACCCTCTGGGTTCCAGTGATTTTCCTGTCTCAGCCTCCAGAGTAGCTGGAACTACAGGCAGTTGCCACCATGCCCAGCTAATTTTTGTATATATTTTTTTAAGCTGAGACGGGGTTTCACCATGTTGGCCAGGATGGTCTCTATCTCTGGACCTTGTCATCCACCCGCCTTGGCCTCCCAAAGTGCTGGGGTTTCGGGCTAATGTAATTCTTACAAATACATGCTTTCCAAGTCTCTGGGTCCTCCAGAAGTACATACGGTAAGTATTGTATTTTCACCAGGCACTGTGGCTGACACCTATAATTCCAGCACTTTGGGAGGCCGAGGAGGGTGGATCACCTGAGATCAGGAGTTCAAGACCAGCCTGACCAACATGGAGAAACCACATCTCTACTAAAAATACAAAAATTAGCTGGGTGTGGTGGTGCATGCCTGCAATTCCAGCTACTGGATAGGCTGAGGCAGGGTAATCGCTTGAACCCGGGAGGCGGAAGTTGTAATGAACCAAGATCGTGCCATTGCACTCCAGCCTGGGCAACAGGAGCAAAATGCCACCTCTAAATAAATAAATAAATAAATAACTGTTGCATTTTCTTTTAGAGGAAGGGCCTCTCTTACCTCAACATCATCATGTTCGATATGGATAGGAAGGTTTAAATAGACTATTTCTGATCTATGAGCTGCTCTTAAACAGTAGAGTAAGTTAGCTAGAATCAACTTTGGTTTTAAAACAAAACAAAAAATTATATGAAATTCAACTTCAGCACCCATAGAGGAAGCTTTATTGGAATATAGCCATGACCATTTGTCTGTTTATGTAACTGTCTATGGCTGTTTTCACATTACAACAGCGGGGTTGAGTAACTGCAGCAGAGTATCTATCGTTCGCAAAATCCAAAATATTTGCTATCTGGCCTTTTATAGAAAAAGTCTGATGGCCAGGTAAGTGACTCATGCCTGTAATCCCAGCATTTTGGGAGACCGAGGCAGGAGGATCATTTGAGCCCAGGAGTCTGAGATCAGCCTAGGCAACATAGTGAGATCCTGTTTCTGAAAAATAAATTAATAAAAAGTATTTTTAAAAAATAGAAAAAAATAAGTTTGCCAACCCCCAGGCTAGGGTTGCTTTGAGGGGCAGGAAGGTAATGTTCTATGATTCACTTGGAATTGTGGAGGATTGGGGCAGGCAGGGAAAATGGAGGCCATATGACTCAATCCTCTCGGGACTTGCAGAAAGATGAGCCTCAGCCTCCCAGCAGAGAGGCGTTCCAGGTCAGGTTGCTCTGGGCCTACACAGTCCACCAGGTCTGTGCTGTGACCACCTTCCTGGAGTTACCGGATGCCTTTGTTCCTTGGAGTTCAAGAAACTGAACATGTGACTCCTTAGCCTGGAGAGAAGTGGCCAGGAGGGGCAGACTAAACCATGCAGAAGGGAAGCTGCACGTGAGTGAGGAAAGGTGCTTGGCACGGGGATTTGGGAAGCGCCTGGCATGCTCTGCTCTGAGGCTATCTCATCGGAAGGTGCTGGAGAAGAAGGAGCACCCACTGAAGAGTGGTGGGAGGGAAGTCCGGTCAGAGAGGCGCCAAGGCCTAAGGTAACCGCCAGGCGCGGTGCCACAATGCGAGCTGTACTCAGCGCTCGGTGAAACTGGGTCAGGGTCGCAAAGCATCGTCAGCTGAGCTGAGAGCCCAGGACTGAGGCCGGAAGGCAGGCCTGGAGAGTAGGCCACTCTCAGCAGTCACTTGCTCTAGATGGAAATGGCCTGCCTCGGAGGAACGGGGTAGATTTGGTGCTCCTTCTTTAATTTTTTTTTTTTTTAGAGTCAGGGTCTCAACTCTGTTGCCCAGGCTGGTGTGTATTAGCACGATCATAGCTCATGGCAGCCTCTAACTCCTGGGCTCAAGTGATCCTCCTGCCTTAGCCTCCCAAGTAACTGGGATTATAAGTGCACACCACTATGGCCTGCTAATTTTTTTGAGGGGGAGGGGGGGCGTCTCACTATGTTGCCCAGGACAGTCTCGAACTCCTGGCCTCAAGCTGTCTTCCCACATCAGACTCCCAAAGTGTTGGGGTTACAGTCATGAGCCACGTGCTTGACCTGTTTGGTGTTTTGGACAGGCCCACCTCGGGCAGGAATTCACAGGCGTTGGACTCCTCCTTACTGAGTGCCGGCCCGCACTTTAGAAGGTCCTCCTGGGGACACAGGATGAGAAAGCCAGATTGTTCCCACAGAGACTTCCATCCAAAGAGAAAGTCCAACAACGCACTAGAATGTACACAGCCAACCAAGGGAGGAGGGGCAGAGGACTTCATTCAGGTGCCAGATCCTCCTCCTCCTCAGGACCTTCCTCTACTCTCCCCTCTAGAAAGAACTCTGGCCTCAACGTCAGCATTCTACATCTGTTCACAGCTGGGCTGCCGTTTAATGGCTTCTCCACTCGTAGCTTTCTGCTCTGGCCAAGCCCACCCTGGGTACTCAGCTCGAGGGACATCTGTTAAAAAGATAATCACTGCTGGGCGCAGTGGCTCACTTCTGTAACCCCAGCACTTTGGGAGGCTGAAGAGGGTGGATCAGGAGGTCAGGAGTTTGAGACCAGCCTGGCCAACATGGTGAAACCCCATCTGTACTAAAAACACAAAAATTAGCCAGGCATGGTGATGGGCGCCTGTGGTCTCAGCTACTCGGGAGGCTGAGGCAGGAGAATTGAACCTGGGAGGTGGAGGCTGCAGTGAGCTGAGATTGTGTCACTGCACTCCAGCCTGGGTGACAGGGAGAGACTCCGTCTCAAAAAAAAGCCAATCACTACCACCAATGATGATAACTCTTAGATGAGTTGGGAGTAGTGGAGAGGGCACCGAGGAGTCTTTCCACACCTGTCCTGATTTACTGGAGCGAGGCAAATACATTTCCCAAATAAATGGACTTCTGCCTGAGAAAGTGAACCTCAAAACTTACACATCTTAGTGGAGAGCGCCATCTTCTGGCCTGGACCCTATCCCCCTCCTGGCTGGCGTGTGCCCCAGGACCAGACTCTCCTAGGCTCCCGGTAAGTATCCCACACGTGTGACTGGGAAAGACAACCGGCCTTCTGCTCCTTCCGTGACTGGCTGCAGGATCATAAAACTGCTCCCCCACTTTACAATCAATCAGGTTGGGGCAAGCGGAATGTCAAGGCTTCTGTCACACGTAGATGAGCTCTGTAAAGTCCCACTTAAAAAAAAGTTGCCGGGCGCGGTGGCTCAAGCCTGTAATCCCAGCACTTTGGGAGGCCAAGGCGGGTGGATCACAAGGTCGAGGATCGAGACCAACCTGGTCAACATGGTGAAACCCCGTCTCTACTAAAAATACAAAAAATTAGCTGGGCATGGTGGCGCGTGCCTATAATCCCAGCTACTCAGGAGGCTGAGGCAGGAGAATTGCCTGAACCCAGGAGGCGGAGGTTGCGGTGAGCCGAGATCGCGCCATTGCACTCCAGCCTGGGTAACAAGAGCAAAACTCCGTCTCAAAAAAAAAAAAAAAAAAAAAAAAAATTGAGGTAGGTTCAAGATCTGCACACAACTGGGGATAAGGGGAGTCTGATGCTCTGCTGTGTAATCATGCAAGGAACTGCTCCAGTGCAAGCGATGTCGCCTTTAGGGACATCTTCTCACAAGTAAGAATGTCAACCACACTGTCGTTTGAATGGGTGTCTCTGTGGTGTGTGTTTGCACGTGCGCGTGTGCAAGTGTGTCTTAATTAACTGCCAGAAAGCCGAAATAAGCCTTCATCTCATACTTCACACTAGCAGGAGGTCTAGAAAAGGGGGGGGCTTGGACTGCCAAAGCCCACCCGTGATTAACGTGCTAAAGCCCCCTTCTGTGATGACACTGGAGTAATCTGAATTGAAGAGAAAGGGTGTCGTTGTGTCCCTTGGCCCTCCAATGTGATCAAACTCTGTGGGAATGAATGGGATGTCTCTGAAAAGGAGTAGAGATTCTCACACTCTGAGAAAGTAGTCTCTTAGTGAGGGGATGATGTCCTCAGGTTTGAATATCAGGTGTAAAAACTGGATGTGGAAAAGAAGGGACTGACACTTCATAAAGGCATGTTTTGTTTGTTCGAGATGGAGTCTTGCTCTGTTGCCCAGACTGGAGTGCAGTGGTGCAATCTTGGCTCACTGCAACTTCTGCCTCCTGGGTTCAAGCAATTCTCTTGCCTCAGCCTCCGGAGCAGCTGGGACTACAGGCATGTGCTGCCACGCCCAACTAATTTTTGTATTTTTAGGATTTCGCCATGTTGGCCAGGCTGGTCTGGAATTCCTGACCTCAACTGAGCCGCATGCCTCAGCCTCCCAAAGTGCTGGGATTACAGGCATGAGCCACCATGCCTGATCTGTTTTGTTTTGTTTTGAATGTTTTCCTCTTGAACTGTGAAGACAGTCTTGTGACAATTCGTGTTTTACAAGTATTTTTGATCTATTTACAATCACCTTAAGTCCCTCAACCCTTCAGTAAAGTCTCATTTTTGTTTTGTTTTGTTTTTGTCTTTTTTGAAATGGAGTCTTGTTCTGTTGCCCAGGCTAGAGTGCAGTGGTGTGATCTTGGCTGACTGCAACCTCTGCCTCCTGAATTCAAGCGATTCTCCCACTTCAGCCTCCTGAGTAGCTGGGATTACAGGTGCCCCCCCCCCACCACGCCCGGCTAATTTTTGTATTTTTAGTGGAGATAGGTTTCACCATGTTGGCCAGTCTCAAACTCCTGATCTCATATGATCCACCTGCCTCAGCCTCCCAAAGTGCTGGGATTACAGGCATGAGCCACCACACCTGGCCTAATGTCTCACTGTTAACACTCTCATGTGATACTCCTGTGGAAAATATAAAAATGGAAGTTTGGCTGCTTTGTGTTCAAGGGTCAACTAACACTTAGTCAACAGGCCAGCATCCTGCCAGTCCACTCAGGTCAGAGGTGCAGGAATTTCTGTTGTCCAGTAGTAAGAGAAAGGAGGTTTATAGCATAGCTGTAAACAGAGGGCAGGGACCTGTAAGCCACTAGCGGCAAAAATTGTACTCAAGATTCCTTGATCATATACCAAGCTAGGAACTTTGGAGCCAGAATCGTGGAGCATCTTAAAGCTCAAGTTTTGCTGTGTGTGTGTGTGTGTGTGTGTGTGTGTGTGTGTTTAAGACAAAGTCTTGCTCTAACTGTTGCCCAGGCTGGAGTGCAGTGGCACGATCTTGCCTCACTGCAACCTCCACCTCCAGAGTTCAAGCGATTCTCCTGTCTCAGCCTCTTGAGTAGCTGGGATTATAGAACGTGCACCATGACGCCAGCTAATTTTTGTGTATTTTTAGTAGAGACAGGGTTTCACCATGTTGCCCAGGCTGGTCTTGAACCCCCAAGCTCAGGAGATTCACCTGCCTCGGTCGCCCAAAGTGCTGGAATTACAGGTGTGAGCCACCACACCTGGCTAGCTCAAGATTTTTAAAAAACATCTGACCCGCCGGGCGCGGTGGCTCAAGCCTGTAATCCCAGCACTTTGGGAGGCCGAGGCGGGTGGATCACGAGGTCGAGAGATCGAGACCATCCTGGTCAACATGGTGAAACCCCGTCTCTACTAAAAGCGCAAAAAATTAGCTGGGCATGGTGGCACGTGCCTGTAATCCCAGCTACTCAGGAGGCTGAGGCAGGAGAATTGCCTGAGCCCAGGAGGCGGAGGTTGCGGTGAGCCAAGATCGCGCCATTGCACTCCAGCCTGGGTAACAAGGGCGAAACTCCGTCTCAAAAAAAAAAAAAAAAAAAAAAAAAAAAAAAAAAAAATCTGACTCTGCCTGCTTGCAACCTCCAGCTTGCCAAAAGCCCCATCACTCCATATTCTTTCACTCTAAACTCCCTTAGCCGTTCCTGCCGTGCTGCCAAAAGCATTTGGGTTTGCCACTCGATTTTATTTCAACTTCCTCATTTTACAGTCGAGAAAAACAGGAGGTAAAGAGAGAAAGGAACCTGCAAAGGAAGCAGCTCTGGAGGCCAGGAGCAGTGGCTCACTCCTGTAATCCCAGCACTTTGGGAGGCTGAGGCAGGCGGACTATGAGGTCAGTAGATAGAGACCATCCTGGCCAACATGGTGAAATCCCGTCTCAACTTAAAAAAAAAATACAAAAATTAGCTGGGTGTGGTGGCGCGCGCCTGTAGTCCCAGCTACTGGGGAGGCTGAGGCAGGACAATCGCTTGAAACTGGGAGGTGGAGGTTGCAGTGAACCGAAATGGCGCCACTGCACTCCAGCGTGGCGACAGAGTGAAACTCCGTCTCAAAAAAAAAAAAAAAAAGGCAGCTTGGGAAAGGAGAGCACAATTTCCTGCTCTGTCTCCACTACTCTCCCCTCAAAAAATGTACTTTCTTCTACGGCCAAATTCAACATTCATTACCAACCTGTGATTCCACTAGGACTTTAAAAGGAGGATTGTTGTTAATTGGGACAACAATCTCCTGTCTGTTATAAGTGTCCATGTAGGTAGACACGTACCCAAATTCAACCCCTAGTCTGGGCCCAAACACAAACTGCAGAGAGTTTAGAAACCAGAAAGACACACTTCAGACCAGGAACCTCCCCTCCTAGCTCACGTTTCTACCCGAGCCCGCGGAGGAACAGACAGGAAGTGGCGCGCAGCCGCTCAGCGGTGGGAACGGCCTATCCCGCCGTCGCGCTGGCCGGAAGACTAGGGCGCAACCCTTAGAAGTGTCCGTTCCTACTTTTTGCTGTCGCGCAGTTGCTTTTGCAAACGCAGCAGTCTCCGAAGGGTTCCGCGGCTTTGGGGCCGGTTTTGAGATGCCAGGCAGAGGCCGCTGCCCCGACTGCGGCTCTACGGAGCTCGTGGAAGACTCGCACTATTCGCAGAGCCAGCTGGTGTGCTCGGACTGCGGCTGCGTCGTCACCGAGGGGGTCCTTACCACTACCTTCAGCGACGAGGGCAACCTCCGAGGTACTGTGGCCCTGGGGACAGCCTGGGGCGGTGGAGGGATTAACATCAGATTCCTTTTGTCTCCCCGCTCCCCCTCTCCCCCCGCCCATACTGCTAACTGTAACTGGAATGCGCACGCTTAATATGAGAGAAAACGACCTAAAGTAAGCGAGAGAGCTGAAGGAGACGGGTACTGTCATTGATCTGTGTTTCCCTAGCACTTAGTATCTGGCATATACGGTGCCTATAATAAATGTTGAATAAGTGAAGCAGAAACAAAAGTTCTACTCATCTTGCCATGTCTGGTCATGGTGGAAGGATTGCCTGTCGCCTAGTTCTTTATGATTATAGCATGTGTTATGACCCTGAAATAGCTTTAAGCACAAACTAGCACATCACTTTTTTTCTTTGCTTTCCAAGTTTCTGACCAGTGCGGCCCTCAAAAATCTGCAGCCATCTTCTGGGTGGAGTGGCTTACGCCTGTAATCCTAGCGCTTTGGGAGGTAGAGCAGAGAGGATTGTTTGAGCTGGGGAGTTCGAGACCAGCCTGGGCAACGTAACGAAACAAATGCCTTGAAAAAAAAAAAAAATTAACAATTGGCCAGGTGTGGTGGCATACACCTGTAACACCAGCTATCCAGGAGTCTGAGGCAGGAGGATTGCTTGAGCCTGGGAGTTGAAGGCTGCCATGAGCTATGATTGCACCACTGCCTGGGCTATAGAGGGAAAACTCCTTCTTAACAAACAACAAAAAAGTCTACTCCTAGGAAAATTGTATGGAATGTACTGGAAGGATGACTTGGAATTTGGAACACATGGAGCTCCTTTAGTGTAGTCCTAACCTTTCCCAGTCTCTCTGTATCTGGAATTGCTTGTAGACATAGAAAACTAGATGGGGCCTTTAATTGTGCAGCAGCAGATGCTCAATGATTTGAAGTCTGTGTCCTGGTTTTGTGTGGTGGGAGGGCAGGGTTCTGATGAATAAAGGCCAAGCACACTCTTTGTTGTTTATTATCTTACAGAGGTAACATATTCCCGAAGCACAGGGGAAAACGAACAAGTTAGTCGCAGCCAGCAACGAGGTGAGAACTGACCTTTTATGACACAGTGGTTTTAAAAAAAAACTATCCTAGGCCAGGCGCTGTGGCCCATGCCTATAATCCCAGCACTTTGAGAGGCCAAGGTGGTGGGTCACCTGAGGTCAGGAGTTCGAGACCAGCCTAGCCAACATGATGAAACCTTGTCTCTACTAAAAATAGAAAAATTAGCCTGGCTTGGTGGCATCCGCCTGTAATCCCAGCGACTTGGGAGGCTGAGGCAGGAGAATTGCTAGAACCTGGGAGGCAGCGGCTGCAGTGAGCCGAGATCATGCCCTGCACTCCAGCCTGGGTGATAGACCAAGACTCCATCTTCAAAAAAAAAAAAAAGAAAGAAAATTGTCCTGGTGGTGGCCTAGCCTTGCTCTTCGCTTTTCCTGTTTTCAGCATTGCTGGTATGAGGTAGAGTAGAAGCGAATGGCAGTTAGGAATTTAAAATGGCAATGGTGGCTCACACCTATAGTCCGAGCACTTTTGGAGATCGAGACTGGCAAATCTGGGTGACTGAGTCAGGCTCCATTTCAGAAAAATAAATAAAATAAAATAAAATGGGATGGTTCTGATAAGGCAGCAATTCAGTATAAGGTTTGGGTTTGATCAGATGTATGTTTGAGGTAACCTCAAAGAACCTGTTTAAAACTTTGGCTTGGCCCTGAATCAAACCAGCCTCCAAAAACTAGTAGGTTGAAATGTGACTTCTTTACAGAAATGTTTTTGTGTCTTTAGAATGATCGTACCAAGTGTCATTCCTGTTTATGCAGAAAGGTACATAATTTGTGCATCTGATATCTGAGGCAAGTTTAGCAGATCTAAGTAAGTCCTAGCAGAATGTTCTAGGAACTGCATGATAGCTCCTTTGACCCCTCTCACTCTTCCCGTGGGTTTTTTCTAGGTCTCCGCCGAGTGAGAGACCTTTGTCGAGTTCTGCAGTTGCCACCAACATTTGAGGACACCGCGGTTGCCTACTACCAACAGGCATACCGGCATGCTGGCATCCGAGCTGCCAGGCTGCAAAAGAAGGAGGTGTTGGTTGGGTGCTGTGTCTTAATCACCTGTCGACAGCATAACTGGCCCCTAACCATGGGAGCCATCTGCACGCTGTTATATGCAGATTTGGATGTATTTTCTAGCACGTACATGCAGATAGTGAAGCTCCTGGGACTGGATGTGCCATCTCTGAGCTTGGCAGAACTGGTGAAGACCTATTGCAGCAGGTACCTTCCTGGTGGGAGACAGTGGTATGGGGTGGGTCCTTAGACCTGAGTTCTTTGACCTTTGGTCATCTCTCTTTTTGTTTCTTTTGAGGCGGAACCTCGCTTTTGTCACCCAGGCTGGAGTGCAGTGGCATGATTTCAGCTCACTGCAACCTCTGCCTCGTGGGTTCAAGCTGTTCTCCTGCCTCAGCCTCCCAAGTAGCTGGGATTACAAGTGCCTGCCACCACACTGTATTTTTTTTATTTTTTAGTAGAGATGGAGTTTCACTATGTTGACCAGGCTGATCTCGAACAGCCCTATGGGGGCGCCATTGTTTGTAGGACTAGCCTTAGGGCCTGACTAGATTCTGCCCTCCCCCCCCCCTTCCACCTGCCAGCTCCCTCTACTTCCTCAGTTCACCTGACCTCAGGTGGTCCACCTGCCTCAGCCTCGCAAAGTGCTGGGATAACAGGCATGAGCCACCGCTCCTGGCCTTGGCCATCTTTTTTTGACCAAAGCCCATGTAAAAAGATGTGGGAGAAAGATCTTTAGTTTATACTTGTACTAATAAGGTTAATATTGTTTTACCTGTTTAGAATGCTATAATTTTTTTTTTTTTTTTTTTTGAGTCCATGTCTTGCTGTGTCGCCCAGGCCTGGAGTGCAGTGGCATGATTTCAGCTCACTGCAACCTCCGCCACCTGGGTTCAAGTGATTTTCGTGCTTCAGCCTCCCACGTAGCTGAGACTTCAGGTGCATGCCACCACACCTGGCTAATTTTTGTGTTTTTAGTAGAAATGGGGTTTCACCGTGTTGCCCAGGCTGGTCTTGAACTCCTGGGCTTAAGCGATCCACCCATTTCAGCCTCTCAAAGTGCTTGGATTACAACCATAAGCTACTGTGCCCCGCCAAAGAATGCTATAATTTTCAAACCTCTTTGCCCTCACAGCAACCCAATGATGTGGGAAAAGTAGGTCTGAGCCTTGGCACAGGGCTGCTGAGTTGTGCCACTCATGTGCTGTGTGCATGGCAGTTCCTAGAGTTGTGCTGTTCCAGGGCCCGTGTGGCTGAATGCCCAGCTCTGCCTCAGCAGGATCATCTGCATAGGAAGCCGAAAGGATATCAGTTAATGACAGAACTGGGCTTGGAAGCCAAGCCTTTTCTAGTTTTTTTTTAAAGACAAGGTCTCACTCTTGTCACCCAGCCTGGAGTGTGGTGGTGCCATTCTAGCTCACTGTAGCCTGGAACTCCTGGGCTCAAGTGATCTGCCTGCCTCAGCCCCCCAAAGTGCTGGTATTACAGGTGTGAGCCACCACGCCCAGCAACCCTTTTCTCGTTTGAAGTAGCTGTGTTCTTTTCTTTTTTCTGACAAATAATGTTGAAAGCAGAGGCTGTTGGTGTCAAATAGCCTTGTATTTGAAACTTGGTTACTGCATGGCTGGATGAACTGTGGGCGAGTTTTTCAGCTATACATGCGCGTAAGATGGTGCATGTACCTGTAGATCACATGAGAACATTGTAAAGCACTCAGAATAATGGCGACTGGGAGGCACTCAGTAAACGTTCACGCTCTCATGCATTCCTCCACCTTCCCCTAACAAGTGGAAGACACCCTCTTTTCTCACTGCTTTTTAAACTTGCTGCCCAGTGAGCTTGAGTATTCCTGAGGGCAGAATAGCTTCCCTGTCCTGAGTGCGCTGCCTTTCCTCACTGTGGGAGAGCAGCCCCCATATCATTAAGATCCAACCCTCATTTTGGTTTCAGCTTCAAACTGTTCCAAGCTTCGCCTTCTGTGCCAGCCAAATACGTGGAAGACAAAGAGAAGATGCTGTCTCGAACACTGCAGTTGGTGGAGCTGGCGAGTGAGACGTGGCTGGTGACCGGGCGGCATCCCTTGCCCGTCATCACTGCTGCAACTTTCCTGGCTTGGCAGTCACTGCAGCCTGCATATCGGCTGTCATGCTCCCTTGCTCGATTTTGTAAATTGGCAAATGTGGACCTGCCCTACCCCGCATCCTCCCGCCTGCAGGAGCTGCTGGCTGTGCTGCTGCGGATGGCTGAGCACCTGGCCTGGTTACGGGTTCTGAGACTTGACAAACGGTCTGTGGTGAAGCACATTGGTGACCTTCTCCAGCACCGCCACTCACTGGTCCGCTCGGCCTTTCGGGATGGGGCAGCAGAAGTGGAGACCCTAGAGAAGGAGCCGCCGGGGCAGGGACAGGGGCAGGGAGAAGGGGAAGTGGGGAATAATTCCTTAGGTTTGCTCCAGGGGAAGCGACCGGCCAGTCCTGCCCTTCTCCTCCCACCCTGCATGTTGAAGCCCCCGAAGCGGACCTGCCCTGCACCCCCCGTCTCCACCGTCACTGGAGATGAGGACATTTCTGATAGTGAAATAGAACAGTATTTGCGTACCCCTCAGGAAGTTAGGGACTTTCAGAGAGCCCAGGCTGCTAGACAGGCTGCCCCGAGTGTCGCTAACCCTCCCTGAGGCACATCCATTTGGGGCACTTCATCCCATTCTGATAGCAGCTTGGAAACCTGTCATAGCCGAGGATGGAAGTATACATGGGTCCATAGGTATTGCCTTTCTTATCTGAAGGAACCAAGAGGGGCTCTGCCATTTGTTGCACCCTGGGTCCTGGAGTAAGGTCAGGGGTGCAGGGATGATTAATATAGTTAGGAGAGACTCACATCCCTTGGTGCAGGAGAGCAAGTTACATATGTCCGTGTTCTGTGAGATGGCTTTCCTCATAGATGGTTGGGGAAATGCCAGGCTCTTTGCTGCAGGTTTGAATTGGACACACTGCTGCTGCTGCTGCTGCAGGCCTGAGGGGACTTTCCTCTGCTTGTGGAGCGGTTGATGTTCCCAGCAGTATCAACCCCTAGAAGAGCAGGAACTGGGGATTTCCTGGCCCTCTGTCCATTCACAGGCAGTGGGTTTGTGTGTATGGTGTCATGAGAGCCCCTACCTCCTAACAAGGACAGTGGGTGGACTAAGGCAGTAGCTCAAAGGGCTTGGCAAAATTTTAATATATTAAAACAAGAGGCATCTGCTAGAAAACATTCTATTGTATAAAACCCGAGCTCTTAAAAACATGTTTTCTTTGGCACTTTCATTCCCTCCCTCCCTTCTCCCCAGCGTATTGCAAAAAGCTCTCCAGTGCTAAGGCATTGGCAGGGTATGTAAACAGCCAGCATATGTGGAAGAATAATACAAAGCTTTTTTCCTTCTAATATGTCTGTGCAGCAAGCATAAATAACAGGACCCGTCCCAAGGAGTGTGTGTGGGTTTTCCCCTCCTGTGTCCTCTGTCGCCTTGGTGATCAGGCCAGGGTGATAAAAAAGACTGGGAGGAAATCTAGGCCAGACCTGGATTTCTTGCTCTCTCTCCCCAAGACCCAGGGTTCCCTCAGTTTCGTCATGTAGTAAGATGCTGGTGGTTGGTTTTAGGTTGGGGAAAAGATGGGTGCTGGTGTTTAAAAGTAGTAAAAGCATAGGCCCCTCCTGGTCTGCAGGGACCCCAGCCACTGCCTCTGGGGTGGGGTTGGGCTCCTGGGAGCTAGGAACCTGGTTTGACATTTTGTAGGTTTCTCTACCATGGAGCTGGAGATCAAATGATTCGGATAGTTCTTCCATCTGGCCTCATGGAGGCAAGGAAGTGTTCTTCCTTAGTCCTTTGGTGTTGTAAGACTGACACTGGGGCGATGGGTCTTGTAACTGAGAAGTAAGCTTCTCCAAACACTACCTGCAGCTTTATGGGCACGCCATTGTTGACAGGACTAGCATTAGGGCCTGACTAGATTCTGCCCCAGTTGCACCTGCCAGCCTCCTGTACTCCGCTCAGTACCCACAGGCACCTGGCAGTCAGCTGTTGAGGTGCAGGGCCTCGGCTTTGTCCCAGTGTGCCACCTCTGAGCCCTGCTGTCTGGTTGAAGTACCACTTCTGTGGGAATGGTGGCTTTGTTCCTAGTCGTGTGGGTTCCCCCTCCGCTCACCCAGGACTCATTGATCTCTAGAGCTGCCTTTCACAGAGCCCCGCCCTCCCCTCTTGCATAGTTGATCTGAAAAGCAGCACCTTGTGATTTCACATCACCTGCTTCATGTGCTGGGCTGGCTCTCCTGCCAGCCAAACCCGGGAGGAAAAGGGGCCTAGGATCTAGGCAGGGGCTGGGCTGACTTCAGGAGAGGGCCGGGAGGAAAGAGCACAGTTCACGCTCTCACCTGCTTCCCTGGTGAGGCTGATGGCCCCCAGTGAGGCCGCAGGGACAGTGGGTGCGGGTGGGAGGACTTGGGGAGGGCCCACCTGGGCTGTGCTGTGCCTCCAAGCTCTTGTGGGTGACCCCACAGACGGAGGCCTTCCCTCTTGCTGGCAGGGCACCGACTGTCCAGACTGTCCCAGGCTGGACGGAAATGTATTACGCATGTTTCTGGGATTGTCTGTCGCTACCCCAGAGGGGTGCCCTCTAGGCAAGTGGGGAACATCTGCCTATCGGATCCTCCGCCTCCACCCAGCTGACTACCGAGACGCCTTGGAGGACCCCGAAAAGCGGGAGAACGAGGCGCATGGCCAGCCCGTCTACCGCGTCGCCCCCTCCCCAGCCCTAGACGGTGGTCTCGCTCTTCCAGAGTCCGGTCTTCATGCAGCCAGCTGCCGATTCCGCGCCCGTCACGGTGACGTCATCGTACTTGCCCCCCTTGGGGGCGCCGTTCAGGCTGGCTGCGTTGAGCGGGTACGAGCGGCGCTTGCTCTCCTTCTCCGGCACGCCGCTGCCCTTGAGGCTGTCGCGACTGGCGCTGCGGTGCTGGCCTGGCCGGCCCGCCTCGGGAAGCGGCGCGGCGCTGGTGTCGCTGCCCTCGGACGGCGTGAGCATGGGCTCGCCCTCCAGCTGCAGGCCAGCGCCTGGGCTGTTGCGGCTGCTGCCAGGGTAGCTGTCGGTGGGGCTGTTGTGCAGGCTGCCACTCTCGCTGGACAGCAGCTCGGGCGCCCCCGCCGCGCCCCCGCGCAGGGCCTTGAGCCGATTCTTTCCGCCGGCCTCCCCAGCACGGTGCCCCTTGGCCCGGCTCTTGTGCGCCCGACGCCCGTGATGCATGTTGTTGTGATGGCGGGTGGCAAGGCTCCCCCGGGGGCCCATGGGCTCCGGCTCTCCTTCCCCGCGGGCCACCGCCCCTGGCTCACACACCTGACTCTGGGCCAGCTGCAGGTTGGTGAGCTTGCAGGGGCCCAGAGCCAGCGCGTGGCCGCTGCTGCTGCCGCTCGGGGAGGACTTGAGGGAGGGGGGCCCCTCCCCGAACACCGGGGAACCGTCCTCTGCGGTGGTGGGCAGGGCCCGGGGTAGGACATGGGGGGCCGAGAGTGAGGCAGAGGGGCAGCAGGCGCGCCATGATGCTCTCACGTCCCTCCGCCTGGCACAGTGGTGGGTGAAGACAAAGAGGCCCAGGGCAGAGGCTGCCACCCCGTACAGGCAGCTGCACACCACCCTGGGCAGCCAGCGCTGGGACACAGCCAGAGCCCCGCAGGCCCACATGGCCAGGTACAGGAAGTGCGTGGTTACCAGTGCCCCTAGCTGGACTCCTGGAGAATAGAGGCTGTCACCATCCTCCGGGGGCCCGGGCGTCCCCACTCGCGTGCTCCCAGTAGCCAGAAGGGAACCTGAGTCACTCAGGAGGGGGCCGCTGCCCCTGAGCCTGGCAGAACCCCTCAGCTCCTCCCCTGCCTCCAAGGAGCCTCTGCTGTTGCCTGCCTTGGGGCTCTGTGCCAGAGGGCCCCGTAAGCGCAGCCCTGTACACAGGAAATAGATCCAGGTGATGAGCAGAATCAAAGCCACTGGGATGTAGAAGGCACCAAGGCTTGGACGCCACACCAGCCAGCAGCTGCAGGAGACACAGGAGCAGTAATGAGGACAGGGGGCATGGCCAGGGTAGGGCCAGGGGCTGGGGTGGTTGGGGAAGACGGGATATGATGAGTGCTGAGGCAAGAACAGGTTGGTCAGCATGTATGGGCTTGGGTTGGGTTACTGCTGGGTGTAACTATAGGTGGCCCTGCCAGTGGAGCAGAAGGCATTGGTGTTAGGTAGGTGGCCTTGGGGCAGGACGGAGCGGTGCTTACTAGGGGGTGTGGTCCCGGTAGTTGTGGATGTTGACGGCAGCTGTGATGCCACAGATGATGAGTGGAATCCCTCCAGCGATCAAATAGAACCTGGAGGGAATATGGGTTTGGGAGTCTGAGAGGTGGGGAAAGCGAAGGGAAGAACTGGGTGCTCAGAGCCCTTTGCTTGATGTTTCTGTCCCATCCTCTTTCTCCTTTAGTCAGAATTTTTCACCAGGGATGCAAGGTCCCTGCAGGGACTATTTGGACTTGGCCATGACTGTTCTAAGGGGCAGAGGCCAGAAAAATTGCTCTCTCACCCTCAATGGTGCAGAAGTCAGGGGTGCCACTCAGGTTCCCCGGTTCCTTGCCATGACATTTGGAGTCACCTCCTTCTCTGGCCTTGTCATACCCCAGAAGCCTGCTGGACGCCCCCAGTGCATGTTGTGACCTGCTGAGTCTAGGACCTAGCCTCTCCTGTCTTTGGAGAGTGATCTCCCAGGGGCCTTGGACCCACCCTGGGAGGTTTCCTACACAGTTTCCTACACAGATTCCCTCCCCCACTGCAAACTGGAATTGAAAGTAGGTACCGGAGCATAGGACGGGGAGCGGGCAGGGCAGGGTCCCCTTCTTGCGGAGGGGGTGCTTTCCAGGTGAGCTCCTTGTGGAGCACTCGTGCCTTCATGCCCATCCAGAGCAGCGTGGACAGGGAGGAGTAGTGCAGGGTGATGCCCACCTGTGGGGTCGAGGCAGGGAGGCTGGGGAACGGGGGGCTACAACTGGGTCCTCCCAGAACCTCATACCTGCAGGTGTCCTCCCAGGCTTCCAGTCCCCAGTCCCCGGCTCTTTCACTTTACCCAGCCTACTCCCCATATACTCCCCAAGCTTCCACCCCGGCTGCCACCCTGTGCCTCCACCTCAGCGTTCTCTCCCACCGCAGGGCTTCCCCATGACCCTGACATGGCTATCCGGCTGATCCCCCACCTCTCCACCACTGCAGGTCCCTACTCTCCACCTTGAAGCCCACCTCCCATTCTCTCTGATCTGGTTCTTACCACTCCCTTCTCTCACTCTCCACGCCCCCCTACCCCTGCCTTCCAAGGCTGCCACAGAGGAAGCTATGGAGCCGTGGCCTGTGAGCCTTCTTCTGCCAGCGCATCTCCCTACTGTATGCCTAGCTGCCAGCACTCATCTTGGGGCACCACCCCCGAGCCCCTGCTCCTGCCTACCGCCTGGCAGACCATCTGGTAGTTGGTGAGTGTGATGCCCCCTGCAAAGACGGCGGAGGTCATGGCCATGTGGAAGCACAGGTTCAGCAGCATGTGCCAGCCCTTCCGGGACACACGGATGGAACTGCCCAGAAACAGTCTCAGATTAATGCCCACCCCCCAACCTAGGGTCAGGCTCATGGGGTCTCAAGGCCATTGGGAGAGCCACGAGGGGCAGGCAGATATCTGCGTGTATGCATGGGTGGGAATGTGACAGATGCCACAGGGCAGGGAGTCCTTAACCTCTCAAAGTGATTCCAATCCCAGAACCCTCCAATGGGTGAGAGACAGAAAGTTATGTGAACCCACCTAGGAAAAAAACTCTGCCAAGTCCTCAGTGAGCCCACCCTGCACCCGCCCTGGGAGGTTCCCACACCTGCCTGGGAGTTCCTCCCTCATTGCAAAGCTGAATTCCGTGCCTGCCCACCACGCCCTCCCTCCTGCAGGAGCGCCCACCTGTGGTTGAGGATGTAGGTGATGATGGTGGCGAAAAGGCAGAGCAGCAGCAGGGCTGTGCAGGGGTATACCACGGGGTGCAGCCCTGCCCCCATGCCCCCCACCTCCCTGGGGAAGGCGCTCAGTTCCTGGGAAAGGGCAGGAAGGAGGATGTGAGGAAGGAGGATACCTCACCAGCCCCCCAGGCCAGCTTTCCTCTTCCCAGGCCCGTCAGCCTTGGTCCTGTGCTTGGTGCTTAGTGCAGGGCAGGGAGGTAAGCTTTGGGCTGTCCACTTAGGAAGCCAGCCAGATACTGCTGCCCCTTCCCTGCCTCCTGTCCCGCCTTGCTGGGGACTCTTCACACCCCCAGCCTGAAATACCAGAGATGAGAGAGGGAGCAGGTGCTGCCCGTGACCAGCAGCAGGCCTGCGGGACTGGAGAGTGGCAGTACCAGAACCCACGAGGGAGGGGTGACCAGAAAGGAGAAGGTTCCCAGATTGTCTTTTTCTACTTTAAAGCATCTGGTCTCGGCCAGGTACAGTGACTCACGCCTGTAATCCCAGCACTTTGGGATGCTGAGGCAGCAGATCATTTGAGGTCAGGAGTTTGAGAGCAGCCTGGCCAACATGGTGAAACCCCAGCTCTACTAAAAATACAAAAATTAGCTGGGCGTGGTGGCACATGCCTGTAATCCCAGCTACTTGGGAGGCTGAGGCAGGAGAAATCACTTGGACCTAGGAGGCGGAGGTCGAATTGAGCCAAGATTGTGCCACTGCACTCCAGCCTTGGTAACGAAGCAAGACTCCATCTCCATCTCAAAAAAAAAAAACAAAAAAGCAAAAACATCTGGTCTCAGGAGTGCAGGGCGTGAAAGCCAGGCTGGGAGTTCCAGATCCATCTATCTTGATAGAGGAGTGGAGGCTGGACTGCCCCATGTCCTGAAATATGGAGAGGTGTGGGAGAGGTCAGAGGGCCGTTCCCCATATCCCTCCAGTCATGAGGCCCAACGGGGCTGCTGTCCTTTTTGTATTTCTCCATGGTCCCAGGTGGTCAGAGTGCCCTCACCCCCATTTTCCATGCAGACCGTGTCCCTGCCTCCCTACCTCTTACCCTGCTGCATACCCACCATGAGCACGGCCACGTTGCCCAAGTGCTGGCAGTGCAGGGCGCTGACATTGGGCTGGCTGGAGCGGAGGTGGCAGCCCTCGGAGGTCCAGCCCCCAGACCCCCCGGGCCCCTCCTGGCTCCACCAAGCGGCCACAGGTTCGGCTCCCTCAGCCCAGTGCCGCAGCAAAACTGCCACTGGCTCCGTCAGGTTTCCCACGCCACAGCCACCTACAGGGGGAGAGGGACGTCCACACAGACACACACAGGGCGTCAGGGAGGCGGCTCAGCTGGGGCTCAGCAGCAGCAGCAGCAGCAGCAGCAGCGGCACTAGGCTCCTGCTGGGCAGGACATGGTGCTGGGCTTGGGGCATGCAGTGAGATGCCAAGGACGGCCTCAGTCTAACAGGGGACACGGAATGGGGATTTGCGAAGATGATGGTGGAAAATGTGAGCCCCAGGAGGTGGTCTGCCCTGAGTGCTGGATGAGCAGTGATGCTGTGCTCCAAGGCAGGACTTAGGATGGGGGACTCAGGCTGGGGGACTCAGGGACAAGAACACAGAAGTGCAGAGGGAGGGAGCAGAAGTCAGGTAAAGGGAGGAGGGAGGCGGATGGGATAGAGGGAGGAGGAGGAGGAGGCATTCCCAGTGGCAGAGGGGCTCTCGGAGCAGGCCCTGGGCTCCATAGACCCCTCTCCCCCCACACTCCCACAGCCCACGTGGCTGCAGACATAGGGCTTTCACCTTCCCAGGCCACCTGACTTGGCCCTCAGGTCTTGGTGGTTTTCAGGAAAGGCCTCCCTGACCTCCAGCTAGGTTGGGCTGCCCCTTGTCTTGTGCCCTCCAAAACACCTCGTGCAGCTGCTCACTTACGAGCTGCACTTAAATCACTGTACACTGCCTGTCCTCTCTGCTGAACGGTGTGTTCCTCAAGGACACAGCTGCAACTGTCTGTACACAGGTGTGTCCCAGCCCAGGCACAGTCTGGCACAAACCAGGTACTCAGTGAGTGGCCCTGGCCAGAACCCACGACCTGACTGCAGGAGTCTGTACTAGGAACAGGAAGGAACCCAGGGTGGGGCGGCAGCGCCTTCTGGCTGTGCAAAGGGGATGCCACCGCAGCTCTAGGACCCTAGAGAGCTCGTGGAGGAGGCAGACGTCCTGATGATGGAAGCGGCCCAAGACTTTGAAGGGGCTCTCTGAAGTGCACAGTGCAGTTTGCAGAAGATGAACCTAGTGACAGCACGAGGGATGAACTGAGATGGAGATGTGGGGGCCAGAGACGGGCTGATGCCAGCGACAATGGAATCGCTGACAGAAAGAAGGTAGGTGTCGGGGTCACTGGTCCTGAGGGGAGAGATGGAATGGTAAGAGGAGGGCTTCAGGTGGTCCGTCTGCTTCCTGGGTGCCAGGGCCCCAGCTGGGTGGTGAGTCAGACACTCAGTGTCTCCCACTCCCCACGAATCTGCTCATGTTGGTTTTCCTCTGCCCTGGTCTCCACCCTTCTAGTGTCTCTGGAACTCCTGATCATCCCTCAAGGCCTATCCGTGCCAGTCCCACCTCACCACAACTGCTACCTTTTCAGAATGCTTCTCGCCTGGGCTGCCTGGAATCTCCCCTACGGCTGCCCTGGGAGGTTACTTCGCCCTCTACTGCTCAGTGAGATGGGGTGGCCTCTGTGGGAGCAGAGACCATGCCGAGATGTTCTTATTCCTTCCAGCACCAATGATAGCGCTGTTTCTAGCAGGCCCCATTCAGCATTGCTTGCCTGCTTTGGGCCCACGGGGTGTGTGTGTTAGAGGGGGTTGTGCTCATAGCCCTCTTGAAACTGAACAAATCTGGGATATAAAATGCAATGTCTTCCTGAGCCTTTTCTCCTCCAAACCCTTTCTCTATGGGGTGTCTCTGCCCTCTGCCCTGCTGGGAAAAGGTGAGGGACCCAAAATCCTGTCAGTTCCACTAGGGCACAGGGGGGCTGTGGGCCAGGGAAGGGCAGGATGAAGGGGTACAGGGCAGAGACACAGGAGGCACCCCAGGTGGGGTGGGAAGTTCAGCCCCTTACTGGTTCCTGCGAAGATGACGGGGGTGGCCACGCCACGCCTCTTGCCAGGCCCGGCAGCTCCAGGGCGGGAGGTATTGCCGTGGCTGCGGAAGAGGCGGCCGTTTCGGAAGACGAGCAGTTGCAGGGTGCAGTCTGGGGGCACTGGCGGAGCCAGGGCAGCCGGAAGGGATGAGAACAGACTCGGAGGCAGCTGGATGGAGGCCAGGGCCACGCTGTTCTGGGGGGACATAGGAGCTCCTCAGAGACACCAGGACCCCCTGGAGCACTGATGTCTTGCAGCCTCCTCCTCCCACCTCTCACTGCCCCCACCAGGCACCTGTGTCTGGGTGCCTCCCATCTCCCACCACCTCCCCCTCCCCCAGCGCCCACCTTGATGTGGAAGGACGACAGAGAAACATTGGGTCTCCCGGTGGTGCAGCGGAAGCGGAGCTGCTGGTCAGCTGGGGGCTCGGGCTCAGGTAGGGGGTTCTGGCCAGCGTTTCCTGGCTGTGTGCCCAGCACCCCTCCCTCCCTCCTCTGGAAGGCTGTGCAGGTCAGGCCCACGTAGCTGTGTGGTTTGATGAGGTAGGCCTCCAATGCCACATTCCTCGCGTTCTGGGGACAGGAAGCTTGTCATCCCACCATTTGAGATGTTGGCCTTCTGCTTGGGACTGCACATACCCTCTCAACAGACCTGCTCAGGCTGTAGTCTTCCCCGTCAATCCTCAGTCTTTTCAAAGCCACCCGTCTCTCTCTCTCTCTCTCTCTCTCTCTTTTTTTTTTTTTTTTTAAGAGAAACAGGTTATTGCTGTGTCACCCAGGCTGGCATGCAGGGCACAATCATAGCTCACTGCAGCCTACAAATCCTGGGCTCAAGTGATCCTCCCACCTCAGCCTCCGGAGTAGTCAGGACTACAGACAAGTCACCATGCCCATCTAATTAAAAACATATTTTTTTGTAGAGATGGGGTTTTGCCATGTTGCCAGGCTAGTCTCAAACTCCAGGCCTCAAGTGATCCTCCTACCTTGGCCTCCCGAACAGCTGGGACGACAGGCACATGCCAACACTCCTGGCTAATTTTTGTATTTTTTTGTAGAGACTGGGTCTCTCTTTGTGGCCCAGGCTGGTCTCCAACTCCTAGCCTTGGAAGATCCTCCTGTCTTGGCCTCCCAAAGTGCTGAGATTACAGGTGGAGCCACGCCTGGCCTCTGGCTCACCTCTTAACTCTGCCAGTTCTGTTGCCCGACCAGCTGCAGAGCAGGCCCCATGTCTCACCCCTGTGCATTGCCCTAAGGGCCTAGCACAGTATCTTGCATGTAGAGGATGCTGTACCATGGTTGTTAGCAGACTGGGGCCCTCACCTCCTCTCAGAGAACTTCCATTACTCACCCCATCTCCAGTGCTGTCTGCCCTGCCATCAAGCCCTCCTCCCATCCCCTCTACTCCGTTCACCTTTCCTCCTGCTTATTCCCATCAGGCTGGCCCTTTGGCTCAGTTCCCCACCACAGAGTCTGGCCTTACTCATCCAGGGTCCCTGGCCGCCTCTCTTTAGCGCTGCCCCTGACAACTTGGAAGTGAACCCCACGGCTCAGAACTTTGTCACGTCCGCTGCTCTTGCAAGCTGGGGCACAGCAGGTGCATGCCCGAGAGGGAGCACCTCCCTCCTCTGCATGCTAGGCACCCGCACCATGCTGACCCCCATTACCACTGAGATGTGCTGGGCATGGGGGCTGAGGGCAGCCCCCCCAATTCGCTCCAGGGCACCCACGATGCGGCTGCAGGCCTTGTCCTCGCGCTGGGCCAGCCACAGCAGGTGTTCGTCCACCAGCATCAGGTTGCTGGCCATGTCCACCATTACCTCCACCAGCTGGAGGGGACACAGGAATTGCTAAGGGCAGGGGCCGGGCTTGGGACCTGGGGCTAGGATGAGAGACTTGAGCAAATGCGGGATGCGGGCATTCTGCGATCTCCAGAAGTCCAACTGTCTCACCTCTTTGATCTGGTCGACATAACCCAAAAATTTCTGGATCATCTGAGCCACATAGACTACATCCATCATGTCTGAAAAGCTGGCGGCCTCGGCTGTGTACACGCGCAGCTGGTGAGCCAGCGTCAGCGCGTTAGACGCGTTGATGGGCATCTGGGGATTGTGGGAAAAGAGAGGATCATCCTGCCTGTTCCTTCTGCCCCCGAACTGCCCCTGAGGACTCTCTGCTCTGTGCCAGTTCTCAGTGCCTGGGGACAGGAGTCCAGACCGCCTGCTAGGTCTCATCAAGCTAGGAGGGCAGAGGAGGCTAAGAGCATCACAGCCTAAGGCTGCCACTGCCAGCACCCCCGCTGTAAGGACAGTGGGACTCTGCCTTTAGTGTTGGTGAGTAAAGGGGCATGAGGTGGCCGGATGGGACAGAGGCCTGGCGTCTTTCCCCACTGTGGCCAATGGGTCTGAATCCCCTGGCAGAGGGTGGCTCCTGGCTCTCCACAGGCAGGGACGGGAGGTACAGCCCAGCGGCCCAGAGGCCGGGCTACCCTTGCCTGTTAGGTTGGCTTCTCCCTTCCCCATGTCCCTGAGCTCCTCACCAGCACGAAGGTGTACAGCACCCTGGTGATGTCGTTGGTGTAGAGACAGTGAGAGTAGTCCCCTGGCTCCCAGCGGCCGGTGCGGTCACACCGGCGGGAGGCTCGGGTGCCCGGGGCGCCCCCACTCAGGGGCACTGAGGTGAAGGGATACTGCAGGCAGGACTGGTAGGCTGTGATGCCAGCCAGAGTTCTGGGCCACCTGGGGGCAAAGGCGGGAAGTTGCCGATGACCCAGACTTCTCAGGACAACGGTCCCTCCCCTGACTTTAGTGTGAGGCCTGACTCCTCGGGGGCTTGGGGAAGGATTGAGGAGTGGGGTTCAGACCAGCCTTCCAGGGCTTCCCAAGTTCCACTCTCTTTGTTCTGACTGGGCTGTCACAGTTGAAAGAGGGCTGGACTTTAGAGTTCTGAGTTCAAGTTCAAGTCCTGCCACTTATTTGCTGTGGCTTCCGCCAAGGCATTTATCCTTTCTGGGCCTCTGTATTCTCAGCCATACAATGGGGAGAATAATAGCTTCGCTGCATAACAGAGAGAGTCACTGGGATCTGAAAAGGTGATACTCTTTGTGGGCGAGCTTTTGCAAACTATGACTCTAAGGAAGCAAAGAAAAGCCTTTTTGTGGCCAGGTGCAGTGACTCACGCCTGTAATCCCAGCACTTTGGGAGGCTGAGGCGGGAGGATTGCTTAAACCCAGGAGTTTGAGACCAGCCCAGGCAACAAAGTGAGACTCTGTCTCTACAGAAAACAATACAATAAACTTGGCATAGTGGGCTGGGCCTGTAGTCCCAGCTCTTCTGGAGGCGGCGGTGGGAGGATTGCTTGAGCCCAGGAGTTCAAGACTGCAGCGAGCTATAATTGTGCCACTGCACCAGAGCCTGGATGAAAGAGTGAGATGCTGTCTTAAAAAATATCTTGGCTGGGTGCGGTGGCTTAAGCCTGTAATCCCAGCACTTCAGGAGGCCAAGGCAGGTGGATCACTTGAGGTCAGGAGTTCAAGACCAGCCTGGTCAATATGGTGAAACCCCATCTCTACTGAAAATACAAAAATTAGCAGGGCATGGTGGCGGGCGCCTGTAATCCCAGCTACTGGGGAGGCTGAGGCAGCGAGATCACACCACTGCACTCCAGCCTGGGTAACAGAGTGAGACTCCTTCTCAAAAAAAAAAAATTCTTTTTGGGCAGCACATCTCAGATGGTAATTTGTGTTTTTGAGACTGAGTCTCACTCTTGTTGCCCAGGCTGGAGTGCAGTGGCATGATCTCGGCTCACTGTAACCTCTGCCTCCCAAGTTCAAGCAATTCTCCTGCCTCAGCCTCCTGAGTAGCTGGGATTACAGGTGCCCGCTGCCACACCTGACTAATTTTTAGTAGAGACAGGGTTTTGCCATGTTGGCCAGGCTGGTCTTGAACTCCTGGCCTCAGGTGATCCGCCCACCTCAGCCTCCCAAACTGCTGGGATTACAGGCATCAGCTACCATGCCTGGCCTCAGATGGTAATTTTATACATAAATGTATTTGATAGCAAGGCTTCAGGCTGAATGATAAAAGGAAGTGTTTCCTCCATCTTTAGGACCCAATGGAGACAGTGGATGGGGAAGCCCTGGGCACCTGTGATGTCAGGTACAAGGGTGGGGTTGGGGGCGAGGCAGCCCTCTACTGGGCTGAGCGGGCCAGACCTGAAGTCCCCACGGTTGTTGGCAACTCGCTCGGCGGGGCAGTAGGAAGCAGAGGTCTCTAGCACCACGATCTCCACCTTCTTGCTGGCGTTGCCCTGGGCCATGGACACGGAGCACTCCCACTCGCCTGAGGCCCACAGGCCGATGTGAGACAGCGTCAGCTCACTGCGGGTGGCAGGCGGGGCTGGCTGGTGAGTCACCCTCAGGCCCACCAGGTGTGAACCACGCCACCCTCCATCGGCACTGTCCTAGGGCACTAGCTGCAGGTCCTGCTTTCTTTAATGAAACAAGGGATGCAGGGACGCACTTCTTTTATTCTGACTGGCCTTATGAAACTGCTGTTTTGAGCTTCGATTTCCTCATCCTTATCATGGAGCTGATAATATCTCTCTTGCAGGTCTACTGCAGAGATTAGACCTGGTGATGTAGGTGGGAGCCACTCTATACAGTGTAAGGGCACTAAAGAGATGTCAAGTGTCATGATTTTGTTCTATCAGATGTTTATTTGTAGCCTCTACCCAGACCACTGATAACTTAGTCCCAGCTTTCCATAAATACACATGCACGTTCTCCCAGGAACACATCTGGATACAGCTCTTTTGAGGGGTGGGTGACAGGTAGGGTGGACCCCCATCCCCATGCCGAGGCCTGAGGAGGGGCAGCGGGGCTCATACCTGGTGATGAAGGTGCAGTCGTGGATGAGGCTCTCGGCCAGGAGGATGCCCGCCTGCTCGTCACCCTCCACGGGGGTGCGGTTGTGGTACCAGCGGATGCGGGTGTCGTTGCCCAGGTAGCTGGCGGAGCACTGGAAGGGCAGCCGGTCCCCCTGGAACACCACTTGGCGCAGGGACGGGATGAGGTGGTGTGTGTGCAGCTCTAGAGCCCCCTCTGTGGGAGGAGAAGCCAGGAGTGAGGCCTGAGTGCACATGCGTGTGAGGCTGCACGTGTGAGCGAGAGTCCAGCAGGATGGGGCGGTGCAGGGCGGGGCCCTCTGCCTATAGCCTGCTCCAGCTGGAAAGGAAAAGGTGTCAAGGGGAAGTCTCCAGGGAGAGCTGTTGCAAACCGGTAATGAAGGAGAGCACAGAACAGCCTTTTTGTGCTGGGCACATCTCGGATGGAGATTTATACATAAAGATGAGGTCTCCCTAAATGCAAGAGCAGGACTCGGTGTCGTGGTCTTTTGCAAATTGCAATAGAAAGGTAAAACTCTGTGGGTCTGAGGGAGAAGGCTCGTGTCTAGGCCCCAGGTTGCTGGGAGGCAGGGTCCCTGGTGGATGTGCAGTGGGGAGGCCTTGCTCACCACAGCAGAGTTGGGCCTCCTGGAGGCTGCCCAGAGCCTGGGCATGCAGGGCGCTGGGGTAGGCACAGAGGGTGTGCTCCGACAGCTGCAGGGAGCGGTTTCGGGCCCAGGGCAGCAGCCAGCGCAGGTGGCAGTCGCAGGTCAGGAACTCGGTGCCCAAGTCCCTGCAGGGTGGGCAGAGGGGTCACGGAGCAGAGCAGAGGGAGCATGGGCTCATGGGTGGCCTGGGGCCCCAGGGAGGGACAAGGCTGGAGGGGCTGGGAGGGCAAACTCGGGTCTGTGTGCATCTTCTCTGCCCTGGGCCATTGTGGTAAGTTGGGCAGGGGGGTGCATTTCAGGCACTGTCTGCTGTGCCCACTCGTGAGGCCAGCCACAGTAGTCACGATGCTGATACATCCCTCTTGGGCAGAGGAAGGGACAGGGGTCTGGGTCCTTGCGCTAGGAAGAGATACTCACACAACCTTAAGGGCTGGCAGCTCATCAAAGACCCCAGGTTGCAGACTGGAGAAGATGTTTCCAGATATGTTTCTGCAGGGGACAGAGAACAACCGAGGTGGGATTTTAGGGTCTCCCTGGGCTGGCAGAAGGGAGCAGGTGGGACATGGAAGGGTTCGGGGCCACCGCTTGCTTCCCACGCACTTCTTCCCTCTCCTCTCCTCCCTGCTTCTTGCCCCATCACTCACAGTCGAAGAAGCCTGGGGAGGCCCTGGAAGGTCTCGGAGGAGAGACAGCCAATCCGATTGTTGGAGAGATCTCTAGAGAGACACAGGCAAGCTCAGCGAGCCGGCCACACGGTAGCACGAGGGTCCACTTGTGAGGGACACATGGGTGGGACCAGGGCACATGTGTGGGGGGCAGGGTGAAAAAGGAGATGGGGTTGAGGCCAGGGCCACAGCTGGACTGGAAATGCCAGCTCTTTTGACCCCAGCCACAGCGCCAAGCAGGAAGGAGGGGTAGGTGGGGGTGGGCAAGAGGAAGGGGTGGGTGTGGGGTAGGAGGGGTGACTTTCTCCCTCAGGAGGGAAGGGCATGCCACTCACAAGCGCTTCAGCTCCCCCAGGCCTAGGAAGGCGCCGGGCTGCACTGTACTGATGACATTGTTCCTCAAGTCCCTGCAGAGGCAAGTGCACAGGCCCTCACACCTCTCCCCGCTGGGGCTGCCCCGCTCCCGGGCGCGATCCTCACTGTCATCTCAGTGTTGTTGCTGGGTTTCTCAAGGACTTCACTTCCTGCTAAACCTCTGCTCTCCTCAGCACTGGGTATGAGGTGGGATTAAAGAAACACCCCCCTCTGCTGGGGCGCGGTGGCTCAGGCCTGTAATCCCAGCACTTTGGGAGGCCGAGGTGGGTGGATTATGAGGTCAAGAGATTGAGACTATCCTGGCCAAAAATGGTAGAAACCCTATCTCTACTAAAAATACAAAAAAAATTTAGCTGGGCACGGTGGTGGGCGCCTGTAGTCCCAGCTTCTTGAGAGGCTGAGGCAGGAGATTGCTGGAATCTGGGAGGCAGAGGTTGCAGTAAGCCAAGATCGCACCACTGCACCCCAGCCTGGGTGACAGAGCAAGGCTCCATCTCAAAAACAAAACAAAACAAAACCAATTCCTGGGACAGGCCTCCTCCGCCTCCTCCCTGGCTACCATCAGGGGGCACTGGTCAGAAGGGAGAGAAGATTTGGGATTGGGAGTCAGGAGGCCTCCTTTCCTACCCCGCCCACCTCCAAGCTGCCCTGAAGGTCGCAGGGGCTGCCCTGGGAAGCATTTGAAAATAGGTGTCATGGTCTTTTGTAAATTGCTATACAAAGGTAGAAGCTTCTTGAGCCTAGCCACTGCGGGCAGGGGAGGGGGCGCATGGCAGGCGTAGTTTTTTTGTTTTGTTTTTGAGGCAGGGTCTCTCTGTCACCCAGGCTGGAGTGCAGTGGTGTGATCATGGTTCATTGTAACCTCAAATTCCTGGGCCCAAGCCATCCTTCAACCTCAGCTTCCCAAGCAACTGGCACCACAGGTGTGTGCCACACACCCGGCTAATTAAAAAAACTTTTTTTTTTTTTTTTTTTTTTGTGGTAGAGACAGGGTCCCACTATATTGCCCAGGCTGGTCTTGAACTCCTGGGCTCAAGTGATCCTCCCGCCTCGGCCTCCCAAAGCGCTGGGGTTACAGGTGTGAGCCACCACGCCCGGCCAAGGGAGGCGTTTTTGTGGCTATTTTATCCCTGTGCCCCTCTCTGTCTGACAGGCAAGGAGACAGGTCAGTTGGCTGGCGGACACCCAGCTGAACTCTGCCTGGCTCCTTTCCAGGACAGAGGTATAAGTCTTGATGTCCAGCCTCCTCCTTCAGATGAGGAAGCCAGTGAGGTGACATCTTGTTCAAGGTCCTCAGTCCTGTCTTCTCCATGGGTCTCTGCAGGAGCCCATAGTGCGGAGACAGGACAGAAGGGCTGTGACCCCCCAGGGATCCCAGGGGCCAGGCCCGGCCTGGAGGAGTGAGCGGCAGGTGAGTCCTCACGGCAGCTTCCAGCCCTGAGTCTGCAGCTCAGATTCAACCCTGGCCAGGGCACAACTCTCCGCCCGCTCCCTCACCTGCTCCCGGGGCTGCAGGGACAGTGCTGAAGGGACAGTGCCTGCCCACAGGGGACCTGCTGGGTACCTGCCTGCTCCAACCCCACACCTGCCAGGTCCTTGCGGCAGGCAGGAGGCAGGACCACAGAAGACCGAGGTGGGTGTCAGCTCATTAGCCTTCTCCCTCACGCTGTCCTCTGTGCCCAGCACAGCCAGGGTACAGGTGCCTAGAAGGCAGGGTGGCGAGGCCAGCTGCCCACCTGCTCAAAGGCCACCTGGCTCTTTCCTAAGCTAAATGGGACAGGCTTCAGGTCCACAGAGCTCACGGGGCTCATGGCCCAGCCGGCCTTCCTGTCCTGGGGCCTGAGATGGAGGCAGAGGCCTCTTGGCTCGCACCCAGTGGCAGGAGATTGTGAGGCAGCAGGCAAGGGTGGGGGCCCCGGAACAGCCCACGTGTCTGAAGGGGCTGTGGTAGGAAGACAGGAGACCCACGGAGATGTCTGGAGTCCACCTGTTTTCCCAGGCCCTGTCACACCTCAGTGCAGATGGAGGAGGGGTCAGGGATGGGGGGCTGAGGGGGCTCTTGGCCCTGCCCAGCACAGCAGCATCCAAGTCTCTGGAGTACCGGGCAGGAGGGGGTTAACCAAGCGGGCTGACCGCTGGGAGGAGAGGAAATGGGTGTTCAGGACAGGGAGGTCCTGTCCCACCAGGGGTCCTGTTTGTGCGCAGTCCTGGTTGGGGAGAGAAACACCCTGCACAGCCCTTCCCACGGCCAGGGGAGCCCTCGCCTTCAGCTCCTTCTCATAGGAGGGACTTGAACGACCCAGCCGGCCTCCATGACCCTGAGTCCCTGGAGAAGGAAGGGAAGGCCACCAGAAGGGGCTAGTTCCCTAGAGGAGGGACAGCTTCCATGCTGGGGTGTGCTGGGAGGTGCCCCCGGTGGGGCGCAGGCATGGACTGTGCCAGGACACTGACCCCAGGCCCCTGGCCGAGGGAGCGGGGTGCAGGATAAGTACTCTGGCTGCACAGGGGTGCCCCTACCAGCCAGCCCCCCACCGTTCTGCTGCCAGACCCCATCCTCACTGCCCGCCCCTCCGGGGCTGTCCCAGCATGTGCCCCCTGGGCCCTGTTGGGGTCTGGCCATTCTCAGGGCTCAGCCTCCCACCCCCACGTCAGGGACGGGCAGAGGGAAACACATTCCTCATTGTGTCACTTCCCTTCATGGGCTGCCAAGGGGCTTAGGCGCAGCCCCCCTTCCCTCCCTGCTCACTTGTGTTTATTCTCATTTCCTCCCCGGCCCCAAAAGCCCCCACCCGCCTGCCCCACTGATGCTCTGCAGATGGGAGCTGGCGGCGCCCAGGCCCAGCCCCAGCCCCTCTTCCTGCCCTCGGTTTCCTGCAACTCAGCCCTGCCGGGGCCTTGGAGAGGGCGCCTCCACCTCCAGAAGGGTGGGCATGCCTTCTCCCTTGCCTCAGGGTGACCAAGGCAGCCCCCAGGAGTGCCCGTGGGAGCTGGCCAGTCTCGGCTCCCTGGGCTGAGCTCTGGGAGCCTGAAGGACCCATGGGAAGCCGATGCTGCCTGGGCCCTCCCGGGAAGAAGCCGTGTCCTCCCTCAGGGCGACGGAAATGCTACCACAGGACTTGGACATTGTGGAGACCTTCGAGGCTCCTATAGCTTGGTCGTTCTGAGCCCTTCTTGCTTAGCGCATCCTTTTGAAGATCTCATTGAGACCATGCATTTCTGCCTGAGAAAACTCACTAGAGCCATCATTGTGCATACAATTTCCAGAGGGCTGCAGAGCCCATGTTAAGAAGCCCAGGCCAGGCGAATTGGCTCATGCGTGTAATCCCAGCACTTTGGGAGGCCGAGGTGGACCGATCACCTGAGGTCAAGAGTTGGAGACCAGCCTGGCCAACATGGTAAAACCCTGTATCTAATAAAAATACAAAAAAAGAAATGAGCCAGGCGTGGGGGCACATGCCTGTAATTCCAGCTACTCAGGAGGCTAAGGCAGGAGAATCGCCTAAATCCAGGAGGTGGAGGTTGCAGTGAGCTGAGAATATGCCACTGCACTCCAGCCTGGACGACAGTGAGACTGTCTCAAAAAAAAGAAGCCCTGTGCTGGACGGTCTGATCTGATCCCTTCCTCAGGTGAAGCTAGAGTAGCGCATGGAAGCATGCACAGGTGTTTCAGTCGTGAGGAAGCTCCCACTCCCTGTACTTCCACAGAGCCCTGTCCTTGCAACCTGGGAAAGACCTAGCGTGTTAATGGAGCTTCCCCTCCCTGCTATTCACTGGCCCTTGACTCCAGGCCACTCCCTCCCTGTAGCTCTGTCAATATGCAGGAGGAGGATTCCCCTAAGGCAGACGTGGAGGAAGGGATTCCTGGGGGCAAATCATGCCCCATGCCCTTCTCGGAAAAACAGAGGCTTTGGAAGCTGAGTGTGTGAGTTTCTGAGCAGAAGCAATGAAAGCAAAGGTGGAGGAGGGAGCAACAGATGAATAAAAGTTCAGAAAAAGCAAAACGGGGTGAAATAAGAAACAAAGCAAAGATTGTTAAGTCAGACTTAATGACAACTTAAACATTTACACCTTCGGTCAGGCGCCGGTGGCTCATGCCAGTAATCCCAGCACTTTGGGAGGCTGAGGCAAGTGGATGACCTGAAATCAGGAGTTTGAGACCAGCCTGGCCAACATGGCGAAACCCTGTGTCCGCTAAAAATACAAAAAATTAGCTGGGTGTGGTGGCAGGTGCCTGTAACCCCAGCTACTCTGGAGGCTGAGGCAGGAGAATCGCTTGAACCCGGGAGGCGGAGATTGCAGTGAGCTGAGATCACGCCATTGCACTCCAGCCTGGGCAATAATTGCAAAACTCCCATCTCAAAAAAAAAAAAAAAAAAAAAAATTGCGCTTTAAAGGATGCCATCAAGAAAGTGAAAGAGAACTACAGAGTGAGAGAAAATATTTGCAAATCAGATCTGATAAGGCATGTCTATCTAGAATATATACAGAACTCTTACAACTCTATAGCAAAAAGGCAAATAACCCAGTTGAAAAAAATGGGCAAAGGATCTGAATAGATGTTTCATTGGAGAAGACACACAAATGGCCAATAAGCCCAGGCAAAGATGTTCAGCGTCACCAGCAGTAAGGGAAATGCAAATCACAGCCACTTTACACCTACTAAGATGAATATAATAAAAAAGAGAGACCACAGTAACTGTTGATGATAATGTGGAGAAACTGGAATGCTTACACATTATTGGTGGGAAAGTAAAATGGTGCAGACACTGTAAAACAGTTTCACAGTTAGGGTTACCATATGACCCAGAAATTCTACTCCTGGGTATATATCGAAGAGAAATTCACATATGTTCACACAAGAACCCATAGCTGAATATCCACAGCAGCATTGTGCATAGTAGCCAAAAAGCAGAAACTGGCCTTGTGGTAGCTCATGCCTGTAATCCCAACACTTTGGGAGGCTGAGGCAGGAGGATCACTTGAGGCCAGGAGTTCGGGACCAGCCTGAGCAACACAGTGAGCTCCCTGTCTCTACCAAAAAGAAAAAAAATTAGGCATGGTGGTACGTGCCTGTAGTCCCAGCTACTCAGGAGGCTGAGGCAGGACGATTGCTTGAGCCAGGAAGTCAAGGCTGCAGTAAGCCATGAACACACCACTGCATTCTAGCACACTAGCCTGGGCGCCAGAGTGAGACCCTGTCTGTCAAAAAAAAAAAGTAATAGCCGGGCGCGGTGGCTCAAGCCTGTAATCCCAGCACTTTGGGAGGCTGAGGCGGGTGGATCACGAGGTCAAGAGATCGAGACCATCCTGGTCAACATGGTGAAACCCCGTCTCTACTAAAATTACAAAAAATTAGCTGGGCATGGTGGCGCGTGCCTGTAATCCCAGCTACTCAGGAGGCTGAGGTAGGAGAATTGCCTGAACCCAGGAGGAGGAGGTTGTGGTGAGCCAAGATCGTGCCATTGCACTCCAGCCTGGGTAACAAGAGCGAAACTCCGTCTCAAAAAAAAAAAAAGTAATAACCACCCAAATATCCAAGAGATGAAGGGATAAACAAAATGTGGTGTCATCATACAAAGGAATATTTTCTAGCCATGAAAAGGAACAAAGTGCTGATACATGCCACAGCATGGGCGAGCCTTGAAAGCATCATGCTGAAAGAATCGCGTTATGAAAGATTACCTATTGCATGATTTCATTTATATAAAACGTCCAGAACAGACAAATCTGTGGATCCTTAGACAGAAAGTGGAGTAGTGGTTGCTTGGGCCTGAGGAATAGAGGGTGGAGGAATGAGGAGTGACTGTTAATGATTCAAGGTTTCTTTTGCAGATGATGAAAATGTTCTAAAATTAGATTATGGTGATGATTACACAATTCTGTAAAATATACTAGAAACCATTGGATTGCTTTTTTTAAACCGGTGAACTTTTAGGGCACTAAATTATATCTCACTAGAGCCGTTAAAGAGCATGTGAGTTTTTATGACCCTGTGTGTGTGTGTGTGTGTGTGTGTGTGTGTACCCACATACAGGCAGGGTGGGGCGGCAGAGAGTCAACTCCCTCTGGCCCCCCACAGACCTCCCTGCTTGTGGGTTTGAAAACCAAATTATAGGTTTGGAGCCCACAAAGCAGCCTTCCCTGAGCCTACAAGACTTCCAGGGTTCACTAGAAAGTGGGGGCTGGCTGAGAAGTGGGCCAGGACACCCCTGCAGGTACAGAAGTGTCTACGGAGGAAGGGAGAGGTTCTAGTCCTACCCTTCAGGCCCCTCTTGCCTCTGATAACAATCCACAGCTTATTTATTGAGCACGTACTCCATGACAGGCACGGGCGCCATCGTGGCCAACAAGAGGGCTGTCCCTGAACCCATCAGCTTTCCCTCCTGGGTCTCAGTGGAGCCGGAGCCCAGGGCAGCTTCTCTGTGGCATTCCCCCGCCCCCCACCGGGGCTGTTGGGGACGGGGAGGGGAGGAGGGACGGAGCCCAGCAGTCTCACCCTCGGCCCCGCCCACAGATTAATGGAAGCCACCTGGCGTGGGGCGAGCCGCACTCCACCCTCAGGCCCCCACTTGCCTGCGTTCCCATGAGCATCTGCTTCTAATGAGCGCCTCAGCACCCCTGCATACCAGCCCCCGGGGCTCATTAATCTCATTAAGTAATGACAAATCATCCCGGGGCTGACCGGGCTCCCCTCCCCAGGCTCTTTCCTTTAGCTGTGCACAGACTCCAGGGACCGGTGTCCACACAGACCCACACACTGGCAGGCACACAGTCTCGCTCCCTTGGCCTCTCCTAGGGGCTGTCTGCCCTGGGCCAGCTCGGTCCCTGGTCTAGAGATATCTTACTGTGACTGACATCCTCAGAGCCCCTCAGAAAAGTCCTGGGGGGCTGCTCCCCATTGCCTGTGCTTGGTGGGGGATCCTAGGGAATGAATTACCAGCTGTACTTGGAGCACGTTTATTACAGATACACAATTGCTTGCCCAAGGCTGGAAACTCTAGGCATATCCATGCAAATGATAGGCCCCCAGGGTAACATCTCACAAGTGGGAACTCTTCAGAGGGGAAGAGAACTGCCACATACTGGAAGCCTGTGCTGCCAGGGTGCTCTGTGTAAGGAACTCCTCCTCTGTTCCTGTAATAACTCCTCATAGCCCCATTTTCCTGGTGAGTCACCGGGGCTGGGAGAGGCACCAAAAGGTAAAAGAAGGAGGGATGAGGCTGGGCGTGGTGGCGGGTGCCTGTAATCCCAGCTATTCAGGAGGCTGAGGCAGGAGAATCTCTTGAACCCAGAAGGCGGAGGTTGCAGTGAGCTGAGATCATGCTGCTGTACTCCAGCCTGGGCGACAGAGCAAGACTCCATCTCAAAAAAAAGGAGAGGTGATTCCACCCCAGGCTGCTTTTCACACCGGATGGAGTCCAGCACTCTTTCACCAGCTCCTCTCTGCCCCAAAAGTCTTTCTTTTGGGCAAGAAACAGGCTTGGCTGAGCTGAAGGGTGGTGGGAGAGAGGGCCCAGAGGTGCCAGGCGGGCCTTTTTTACATTCCCTGGCCAGCCCAGGAGGTGTTTCTATGGGGCCCTGTTTCAGGTCTTCGTGTCTGTCCTACCTGGCTGATAGAGGTGTGTCCCCCCATCTCCACCCACATCCCCAGCCTCTCTGGACCCAAGTCCTCCATAGGATCTTCTGTGACACATTCCCACTGGGCATCGGCTCTGTGGCCCCTTCCCTGCCCTCCCTGCCCATGCTAGCCTCGGAACCCTGCATTGCAAAACAGACACCACGCAGATCTATGCCCAGCTCCCAGCCAAAAGTTGTCTGCCCACACCCCACATACACAGAGCCCATTCCCAAAGGCCCAAGGGGCTCCCAGCCAAGGAGGCCATGCAGGCACGTTCTGCAACAGCCTGGACCTTCCATTTCAGTTAACAGACTGGGCCCCAACCCTCCCACAGGACGTGCTGCTCACAGACTGTGGGATGTTAAGTTGCCATGGCCTCAGCCGCCCAAGCCTAGACATCTGAGCCCAGCAGGACAGAGGGATCAGTGTTTCCTGAGCACCAACTACATGCCAGCCCGCATTCCTGATGAATAGGTCCTCAGTCTAGGGGTCATCTTGCCCACTGGCTCCTAACCCTGGATGAGCATGAGAATCGCTTACATACTGTGTAAAAATTTCCCAGGCCTCACGAGACAGATGAATCAGAATCTCTAGGAGGGAGGCCCAGCCTCTGTATTACCCAAGGGCCCTCTCCTTCTGGGGGGATAGTGGTTGTGATGATTAGTTTTGTGTCAACTTGGCCAAGGCTATAGTACCCAGCGGTTTAATCACACACAAAACTAGATGTTGCTGTGCAGGTATTTTGTAGATGTGGTTGACATCTTCCATCAGCTGACCTCATGTGAAGGAGATGGTCCTATAGTCTGTGGGTGGGCCTCACCCAATCAGCCGAAGGTCTTAAGAGCAGAAGGCTGGGCACAGTGGCTCACGCTTGTAATCCCAGCACTTTTGGAGGCCGAGGTGGGCGAATCACGAGGACAGGAGTTTGAGAGCAGCCTGGCCAATATGGTAAAACCACATCTCTACTAAAAATACAAAAATAAGCCAGGCATGGTGGCACAGGCCTGTAGTCCCAGCTACTCGGGAGACTGAGGCAGAAGAATTGGTTGAACCTGGGAGGCGAAGTTGTGGTGAGCCGAGATCAGGACACTGCATTCCAGCCTGGGCGACAGGGTGAGACTCCGTCTCAATAAAAAAAAGAGAAAAGAAAAAAAGCAGACACTGAGGTTTCCTAGAGAAGAAATTCTGCCCCAAGACTGCGGTGTGTACTCATGTCTGACTTCCCAGGCTGCTGGCCTGCTGTACAGATTTGGGGTCTGCCAGCTGCCACAATCATGTGAATCAATTCTTTTTTAAAAAATGTCTTTGTGGGCCGGGCGCGGTGGCTCAAGCCTGTAATCCCAGCACTTTGGGAGGCCGAGGCGGGTGGATCACAAGGTCAAGAGATCGAGACCAACCTGGTCAACATGGTGAAACCCCGTCTCTACTAAAAATACAAAAAATTAGCTGGGCATGGTGGCGCGTGCCTGTAATCCCAGCTACTCAGGAGGCTGAGGCAGGAGAATTGCCTGAACCCAGGAGGCGGAGGTTGCGGTGAGCCGAGATCGCGCCATTGCACTCCAGCCTGGGTAACAAGAGCGAAACTCCGTCTCAAAAAAAAAAAACAAAACAAAAAAAAAAAAAAAAAAAAAAAAAAATGTCTTTGTGGCCAGATTCGGTGACTCACGCCTGTAATCCCAGCACTTTGGGAGGTTGAGTTGGGAGCATCACTTGAGGCTTGAGGTTATGAGTTCGAGACCAGCCTGGCCAACATGGTGAAACCCCATCTCTACTGAAAATCTAAAAATTAGCCAGTGAGGTGGCACATGCCTATAAGCCCAGCTACTTGGGAGGCTGAGGCAGAAGAATTGCTTGAACCTGGGAGGTGGAGGTTGCAGTGAGCTGAGATTGCACCACTGTACTCCAGACTGGACAACAGAGTGAGACTCTGTCTCAAAACAGAAAAAAGAAAAAAAAGTCTTCATATATATAAATACAGCAGTGATCAGGTGACCACGCTGGAGACCCTGAGCTCCTCCAGCTCTGAATAGGTGCCATTCCTGTCCTGCTGCCACAGTGCACCCTTCTGCCCATATGACCCCTCCTCAGGAAAGCCTGGCCCTGTCACTGCGTTCTGTGATCATCACCTCCCTATGGGTGCTGTGGGTGTCCCACACGCATCCAACGATCGTAGAATTTTAGATCCATAATGTGCCTCCCAAACCACCCTCTCTACCCCTGCCTTCTGACAATGAGGAATCGAAGGCCACCCCAGTGCCCACCCTGGCATCGCACCCTACCTGTCTCCTACCACCTCCCCCTGGCTCGCTCTGCCTGCTCTCTCTGTCCTTCCTGAGCACTCCGGGCTTCCTGACTCATCCAGGCATGTCATCAACAAGGCCTTCCTGACCTCATTCATAAAATAGCGTCCCTGGCCTTCTTACTCTGCCTTGTTTTTCTCTGCTGCACTTAGGCCTCCAGACACACCTAACATCTATTTGGTATTTTCTGGGTCCTATCAGTAGAGGTAAGGGCCGTGAGGGCAGGCACCTGGTCTCCTGTGCTCACTCCCAATGACTAGAACAGAGCCTGGCACATAGAATGGCTCAGTGAGCACCTGCAGGATGAATGGATGGGGTGCCCAGCACAGAACAGGAGCTGGGACTCAGCGTTTGGAATTCCCACTCTAGTGCTGCTCCCACACCACACGACTCGGCATCCAGCCAGATGTTGCCTCTCCAGAGCTGCTGCTGCCCCGATTCTTCTGATTGCCTGCCACGCTCGGGGTGCACATGCTATGCAGCCTCCTTGGTGCTGGAGAAAGACAGGCCATCTTCTCATCTTCATCAGAAAAATATGCTCTCACAAGACTGAAGGACGAGGAGAAAGGGGCAAGGCTGAAGAAGGGGAGATGTCGGTGAGGCCACCAGGGGCACTGAGCAGCACCCACTTGCTTGTGCTAAGGAGGAGGAGGAGGAGGAGGAGGAGGAAGAGCCACTGCGGGAGGTGCCAGCCCGAGAGGGGCAGGGCAGGGACTGAAGAAGCCACTTCACCTGCCTTCCTCCAAAGACCCCTGGAAGGACATCTGGTTTCCGGTGACTCAGCAGAGGACACAGAGCTCTCGAATGCTTAGCCGCTTTCCTTCTTTGTTGGCACCCAAGGGGGCTTTTATTTCTGTTTATTATTATTATTATCATTATTATTTTTGAGATGGAGTCTCACTCTGTTGCCAGGCTGGAGTGCAATGGCGCCATCTCTGCTCACCGCAACCTCTGCCTTGGGGTTCAAGCAATTCTCCCTGCCTCAGCCTCCCGAGTAGCTGGGATTACAGGCGTGCACCACCATGCCTGGTGAATTTTTGTATTTTTAGTAGAGACAGGGTTTTGCCATGTTAACCAGGCTGACCTCAGGTGATCTGCCCACCTTGGCCTCCCAAAGTGCCGGGATTACAGGCTTGAGCCATGGCGCCCAGCCTATTTATTTAGAGAGACAGGGTCTCACTCTTTCACCCAGGCTGGAGAGCAGTGGCACAATTATGGCTCACTGCAGCCTCAACCTCCCTAGCTCAAGCGATTCCCACACCTCAGCCTCCTGAGTAGGTGGAACTACAGGTGCATACCACCATGACTGGCCAGTTAAAATTTTTTTTCTAGAGACAGGGTCTCACTATATTGCCCAGACTGGTCCTGAGCTTCTGAGCTCAAGCAATCTGCCTGCCTCCCAAAGCTTTAGAATTACCAATGTGAGCCACCATGCCTGGAACCAAGGGGAGTTTTAGAAAGCAGCTTGGTGGCAGCCCTTTCTCTGTATCAGGACCAGTCTGTCTGTGAGCCACGGAGCAGATGGTCAGGGGACCTGGTCATGGAGCTGTGTGAGAATGTCACTGTCACCATCCCGGGTCCCCACGCTCTCCCAAGCTTGTCCCAGATTTGTAGACAGCCCGCTCGGCCTTTCTGCCCAAATATGGGATTTGTACCTTCCCACTCCCAGGAACCCAGCCAGGCCATCACTCTTTCTTCCCAGCCTTGGGGGCTTGGGGCCAGTGGCTTCCCCTTCGGTGTCACAGGCTCCCTCACGAGACTGCTGTCATAGTGAGAGATCTCAACACCATGTCACATCCATATTAACTGTGAACACTCCTTTGGACTTAGCTGACATCTCCTTTGAACCTAACAGGAGCCCCAATCTGTGTGTTGTGTGTGTGTGTGTGTGTGTGTGTGTGTGTGTGTGTGTTTGAGACAGAGTTTCACTCTTGTTACCCAGGCTGGAGTGCAATGGCGCGATCTCGGCTCACCGCAACCTCCGCCTCCTGGGTTCAGGCAATTCTCCTGCCTCAGCCTCCCGAGTAGCTGGGATTACAGGCACGCGCCACCATGCCCAGCTAATTTTTTTGTATTTTTAGTAGAGACGGGGTTTCACCATGTTGACTAGGATGGTCTCGATCTCTTGACCTCGTGATCCACACACCTCGGCCTCCCAAAGTGCTGGGATTACAGGCTTGAGCCACCACGCCCGGCCGTGTGTGTGTTTTAAAACAGAGTCTGGTTCTGTCGCTCAGGCTGGAGTGCAGTGGTGCGATCTCAGATCACTGCAACCTCCGCTCCTGATGCCTCAGCCTTCTGAGTAGCTGGGACTACAGGCACATGCTACCACACCCAGTTAATTTTTGTATTTTTAGTAGAGATGGGGTTTCACCGTGTTGGCCAGGATGATCTTGAATGACCTCAAGTGATCCGCCTGCCTTGGCTTCCCAAAGTGCTGGGTTTGCAGGTGCAAGCCACCGTGCCCAGCCTATGTGTGTGTGTTTTTAACAGATAGGGTCTTACTCTGTTACCCAGGCTGGAGTACAGTGGCACAGCCATAACTCACTGCAGCCTTGAACTCCTGGGCTCAAGCGATTCTTCCAGCCTTGGCCTCCCAAAGTGCTGGGATTTACAGAACCACTGCGCCCAGCTTCCAGTCTGCTTAATTCTAATATACACGGCATTGTTTGTTGTCTGCCATGGACTGCAATTGCCTGGGCTCTTTTCTAGCAAGCGTCACATCTTTTTCTTTTTTTTTTTCTTTCTTGAGACGAAGTCTCACTCTGTCACTCAGGCTGGAGTGCAGTGGTGTGATCTTGGCTCACTACAACCTCCACCTCCTGGGTGCAAGAGATTCTCCTGCCTCAGCCTCCCAGGTAGCTGGGATTACAGGTGCATGCCACCATGCCCAGCTAATTTTTACATTTTTAGTAGAGACAGGGTTTCACCATGTTGGCCAGGATGGTCTCCATCTCTTGACCTCCCAAAGTGCTGGGATTACAGGCGTGAGCCACCACCACACCCAGCCCTGTCACACCTTATTCTTTTGTGTCTCCCATTGCACTGACCCAAAGCTTTTGGGCAAAATGGTGCTAGAGGGGCCAAGGACCCTCCCTGTTGGAGGAACTGGGAACGCCTAGAAGGATGGGAGCAAAGATGGGAGAGGAGCTGCGGGGTGGGGGTGGGGGGGCAGAGAGAAACCAAAAGTCAGGCTCTGGGAGAGGTGGGGGGACAAGGCCTCCTTTGTGGAGGGGCAAGGCCCTGGAGCTGTGGTCCAGGCCCAGGCCCTGGAGTGTATCGACAGATGAGGGGGTTTAGAGAGAGGGGGTTTCATTCCACGTTTGGCAGCTTCATGACTGGCCCAAATGGCTGAGTGAGGCCTCCCACCCAGGCCTTACCCTACCTCTCCACCAGCCCCGTGAACACTCTCCCTGCGAGGAGAGGACAGGGCTTCTGCATCCCCCCATTTCCCTGACAACTCACAGCCACCAGCTCCTCTTCATTAACCCTTTTCCCAAGCTGGCCCCAACAGACACAGGGGCCCCGGTTCTGGGAAGGAGGTTCCCTGGCAGCCACAGGCCCAAGGCTAGGAAACGATCGGCCTTCCCCACCCTCAGCCCCCTTGGGGCTTTGTTTGTTGATTTGTTTGTAGGGAAGGCGGAAAGGGGCGACAGTCAGTCGCTTTAAGCCGCCCTCAGCCCTTTAACGCTGGGCCCCCAGCTGGGAGGGGGAGCCAGCTGAAGGGGAGGCCCTCACGGCTAATTGCTCATTAAAGAGCGTTAATGAGCTTCTCGGAGCCCCCTCCCCGCCTGGCCCGGCCAGGCTTCCCCGCTTCTCTCTCCGTGCCTGGCGGAGAAGCCGGTCTCTCGCTTCCACGCCAGCGCCTCTCTGGCCTCTCCTTGTGGGTCAAGAGCTGGGCAGGGTCCCAGTGGGTCTAACTTCGGGCCCTGCTCGCCGCCAGGTTGTGGAGTCACTCAGCGACCAGCGTTCCTCCTCCTCCCCGGGGTGACCTCTGCCATCTCCACCAACCCCCACCTCCGCCACACGGTCCCCAACACTTACAGCTTCTCCAGCAGCGACAGTCCCAAGAAGGAGCCGTTGCGGAGCACCGTGATCTTGTTGTTGCTCAAGAGCCTGAAGGGACAGAGAGACAGGAGAAGGTGCTGTTACCCGCCGGGCATCCACTTTCACCACTGGTTGGGCCAGGTTGCGTCTGTGTCGACGGCGCCCCCTGGAGCTGTGCGAGGCAGCAGCCCCACCCTCCACTCCGGCGGGGAGCCCCTCCTGCCCTGAGTCTCCCCCGAGCCTGACTCGGACGTGGGGCTCTGTGTGCATGTGGGGAGGGGGTCTGAGCAGGTGGGGGCGACATTGCGATGCCCCCTTTCCACTCTGGAACCACGGGGCTGACCCCGGTGCCCCTCCTGCCCTCCACAGCACCATCCTTGCTCACGCCCTTTGCCCAGTCTCCCGAGGACAGTGGTGGGGAGAATGGCTTGAATGGGGAGGATGCCCGGCGGGTCTGGAGCAGGCGGGAGCTGCCCCTCCTCGGGATCGCGCACGCTCCCACCTGTGAGCCGAGGACCTCGCAGGCCTCCATCTCAGAGGGCCTGAGCACACGGTGGCTGCATCCTGGCCTCCCAAGCCTTCTGCAGCCTTGGCAGAATGCCGATGGAGCCCCCAGTGTAGGGGAAGCCAGGCCTCCGCCTCAGGCTCTGCGCCCTCGGGTTCTGTTTATTTATTCATTTATATTTAGGGGAGGAGGAAAGGGGCCCCAAGCGACTGAGAGACACCGACTGTCTCATCTCCGCCCACCCACTCAGCCTTTCTCTGCCAAGCTCCCTGCTGGGAGGAGGGAGACCCAGGCCAGCCAAAGGGCTCATCCCCCAGTTAATTGCTTATTAGAAAGCTCTAATGAGCCTCTCAGCCCAAACTCTTGCCGGGCCTGGGCTGAGGCAAAGGGTCTCCCTTCTTTGGTTTCAAGAGTAGAGAAATGACCTGGAAGGCCAGAGGGGCAGGCCCTGGGCCTTTTCTTGAGCGGGTGGCCTCCAGGCTGGACTGAAAGGGAGGGGGAAGTGGGAAGGAACAAGGCCCACGAGGGGTTGGCAAAGAGATGAGCCGAAGAGCTTCCTGGAAGTGGTGGGTGAACAGACCAGGGCAGTGGGGAGACCCCAACGGCTGACATTCCAGCTGCTCCATCTTCCATTGGCTCGTGGAGAATACGGTGGCCAGGATGGAGGGAAGCGTGGAAAAGCGTGGAAGGGGGCTTTCTAGGGCCATGGGAGGGGTGGAGACCTCATCTCCTTCCTTCCTTCTCCCCACTCCAGATGGATCCCTCACACCCCTTCAGTCCCTGCCTGATGGTCCCGCCAATAGTGACATTTCCCAGTGGGAAGTGATGGGTAGGCTGGTAGGTTGGCTGGGTTTCCAAAATGCTTACACACACACAGAGTACATCCCAGCAGTCATTATATGGGCTATATATTAAAAAGAACTTTTTTTTTTTTTTTTTTGAGATGGACTTTCACTCTTGTTGCCCAGCCTGGAGCGCAATGGCACGACCTTGGCTCACCGCAACCTCTGCCTCATAGGTTCAAGTGATTCTCCTGCCTCAGCCTCCCGAGTAGCTGGGATTACAGGCATGTACCACCATGCCCGGCTAATTTTGTATTTTTAGTAGAGATGGGGTTTCTCCAGGTTGGTCAGGCTTGTCTCAAAACTCCCGACCTCAGGATCCGCCCATCTCAGCCTGCCGGGATTACAGGCATGAGCCACCGTGCCCGGCCTCTGTGAACTCTTTTATTTTCATTTTATGGGTTAGGGTAGTTTTATTTCACTTCATACATGGGGTGGTGGTGAATCATAATCTTGGCCATTCTTAGGGCCTCCAGAGGCCTCTAAAGGTCTTATCAGGCCCTGGTGGGGCTGGGGTGGCCTCTGAGTGGTGACAGTTCTTTAAAAAAAAATTAAAAACAACTTTTTTAGAGATGGGGTCTTGCTCCGTCACCCAGGCTAGAGTGCAATGGCACAGTTAGAGCTTACTGCAGCCTCACTCCTGGGCTTAAGGGAGTAGCTGGGACTATAGGCACGAGCCATCATGCCTAGCAGGTGACAGGCTCTGACTTTAAAATCAAAGCCTGCCTCACTCTACCCACAGTTCATGCTCCTCCTATACTCCAGAGTTTACATTAAATGTTGGAGAAGGATCTGGGTGTGGTGGCTGACATCTGTAACCCCAGCACTTTGGGATGCTGAGGTGGGCAAATTGCTTGAGGCCAGGAATTCAAGACCAGCCTGGGCAACATGGTAAAACCCCATCTCTACAAAATAAATAAATAAATACAGAAAATTAGCATGGTGGCATGGTGCCTGTAGCCCCAGCTACTCCTCAGGAGCCTGAGGCAAGAGGATCGTATCACTTGAGTCCAGAAGTTGGAGGCTGCAGTGAGCTATGATGGCACCATTGCACTCCAGCCTGGACTTACAGAGTGAGACCCAGTCTTAAGAAAAACTGCAACTCCCAAATCCCCAATATTAAAACCTGAGGTCCCAGTTTGAGAGCCCTGCCCAGGCTGGGGCAGAGGTGGTGTTGGTGGGGATGGTTTCCCACATTTTCCCGACTCTTTAGCCTTTAACCCACTTCAAATATCCCAAATTCTTTAACAGAGAGCTGACAAAAACAAAACAAAACACTATTACAAGTGCATGTCATTTTAAATTTTCTCTTTTTCCTTTCGTTTTTGAAACGGAGTCCAGACTGGAGTGCAATAGCACAATCTTGGCTCACTGCAACATCTGCCTCCTGGGTTCAAGTGATTCTCCTGCCTCAGCCTCCTGAGTAGCTGGGATTATAGGCACTTGTCACCATACTCAGGTAATTTTTGTACTTTTAGTAGACACTGGGTTTCACCATGTTGGCCAGGCTAGTCTCGAACTCCTGACTTCAGGTGATCCACCTGGCCTCCCAAAGTGCTGGGATTACAGGTGTGAGTCACCATGCCCAACCCATTTTGAATTTTCTAGTAGCCATATTTTAAAAGTTTAAACGGCCCGGTGCGATGGCTCACGCCTGTAAATTCCAGCACTTTGGGAAGCCAAGGTGAGTTGATCACCTGAGGTCACGAGTTCGAGACCAGCCTGGCCAACATGGTGAAACCCCGTCTGTACTAATAATACAAAAAAAAATTAGCTGGGCGTGGTGGCGGGCACCTGTAATTCCAGCTACTTGGGAGGCTGAGCCAGGAGAATTGCTTGAACCCGAGTGGTGGAGGTTGCAGTGAGCTGAGAACGTGCCATAGCACTTCAGGCTCGGCAACAAGAGAAAAACTCCATTTAAAAAAAAAAAAAGTTTAAAAGTTCATTTTGAGAATATATTTTATTTAGGCCTGGTGCAGTGGCTCATACCTGTAATCCCAGTGCTTTGGAATGCTGAGGCGGGAGGATTGCTTGAGGCCAAGAGCTCAAGACCAGTCTGGGCAACATAGCAAGACCCTGTCTCTACAAAAAATAAAAAAACAAGTAGCCAGATGTGGTGGCCTGTAGTCATAGCTACTTGGTAGGATAAGGCAAGAGGATCCCTTGAGTCCAGGAGTTTGAGGCTGCAGTGAGCTGTATTGCACCACTGCACTCCAGCCTGGGTAACAGAGCGAAACCCTGTTTCTAAAACTATATGTGTATGTGTGTATATATACACACACATATGTGTATATATATATATATATATATATATATATACACATATATATATATATATATACACATGTGTATATATACATATATATATACACACATATACACATACATATATTATAAAATCTAACTCAATGTATCCAAAAGGTTATCACTTCAATATGTAATCAATATAAAGTGATTGATGAGACATTTTCCTTTTGATTTTGGTAGAAAGTCTTAGGACTCTGGCATGTATTCTGCTGCTCTATTCTCTGCCAACACATCTCAGTTCAGACCAGCCGAGGGCCAAGTGCACTCGTGTCTGTGTGCAGGGCGGGAGCAGAGCAACAGATCAGGGACCAGCCCCAGAGGAGGGCAAGGACGAGTCTCTGGCCCAAAATAGCTTATCTCTGAGTCCAGCTCCCATTCCTCCCGAGCGGCCCTGAGCCCAGACTTCATGCAAGCCTGGACGGCCTCTCTCTCTCTCTCTTCCTTCCACCCACCCTTCTTTCTGAGGCAGCCTCTGTGTGCGCTGGGAGGCATGAGCTGGGGTGGGGGCAGCTGCAGCCCACGCTTCCGGCTTGGCTAGCCCGGCACCAACTCCAGCCCTGAAAGCCTTGAAATGAAATATTTTCTTGCTGCAGAGAACATGGTCCTGATGCCCCACTCTCTGACCCACTTAGAGACGCAGGCACCAGGCAAAGGCCTTTTCATCCTTCTCCTCAAGGGCCCCCTTCTTGCTGTATTTCCAGCCCTTGGAAAGACCTCGGGCAGATCACTGTGTGATTTGAGTCCCCAGATACCAGCATTGTAGCTTTTGGCCTTAACAACCTAGAGAGGTCTGAAGAAGTTAACTCTAGACCTAGATTATCCAGAGAGGGGCCTCCATTGAGCTTGCTGGTTCTGTTCTCCAGAGGGTGCCTTGTGGTGTGTTTCTCTGGGGAGAGGAGGGCAGGCAGTTTTAGACAGATAGTGCGGGAGTTTGGTTTTTATTTTTTAAAGAGAGACAGGTCAAGGCCGAGCGTGGTGGCTCAAGCCTGTAATCCCAGCACTTTGGGAGGCCAAGGCGGGTGGATCACGAGGTCAAGAGATCGAGACCATTCTGGTCAACATAGTGAAAACTCCGTCTCTACTAAAAACATAAAAAATTAGCTGGACATGGTGGCACGTGCCTGTAATCCCAGCTACTCAGGAGGCTGAGGCAGGAGAATTGCTTGAACCCAGGAGGCGGAGGTTGCGGTGAGCCGAGATCGCGCCATTGCACTCCAGCCTGGGTAACAAGAGCGAAACTCCATCTCAAAAAAAAAAAAAAAAAAGAGAGACAGGTCTTGCTCTACTACCCAGGCTGGACTACAGTGGCGTCATCACGAATCACTGCAGCCTCCACCTCTTGAGCTCATGCAATCCTCTTACATTGGCCTCTCCAGGAGCTGGGACTATAGGCATAAGCCACCATGACCAGCTAATTAAAAAAAAAAAAAAAAAGGGAAACGTGGCCGGGCGCAGTGACTCATGACTATAATCCCAGCACTTTGGGAGGCTGAGGCCGGTGGATCACTTGAGGCCAGGAGTTTGAGACTAGGCTGGCCAACGTGGTAAAATCCTATCTCTACTAAAAACACAAAAATTAGCTGGGCGTGGTGGTGCACAACTGTAATCCCAGCTACTCTGGAGGCTGAGGCAGGAGAATCACTTGAACCTGGGAGGCAGAGGTTGCAGTGAGCTGAGATGGTGAAAGTGTACTCCATCCTGGGTGACAGAGGAGTACTCTGTCTCAAAAAAAATTTTTCTAGAGACGGAGATCTCACTATGTTACCCAGGCTAGTCTTGAACTTCTAAACTCAAGCAATCCACTCGCCCCAGCCTCTCCAAGTGCTGGGATTACAGGGATGAGCCACCGTGCCTGGCTGGGTCTGGCATTTTTATGGGCAGGTAGGAAGCTGGGCGTTACAGCACTGCTGATGGGGATGAACACACACACACACACACACACACACACACACACACACACACGGCTTCATCCAATGGGCAGAAAAATGTTCCCACCACTCTAGGCTGTCCCCTGGGAGGAAAGCAGGCAGAGTGGCCACAATTGGGCAGCAAAGGAGGGAGCCTTGACCCCACAGCTCCATCCAGCACAGACACAGGACCGGCCTCAGCCCTCTTCAATCCCCAAGACAGACGCCTCCTCAGCCTGCTCCATCCTCTGGCCCTAAAACCTCACGGGGGCCAGGCAGGTGGGTTTCCTGCCCAACCACATAGCTGTGCCCCAGAGCCCTGGCTAGCCTGGCCAGGCTTCTTCAGCTTCTTTCTTCCCTCCATCCCACACCTCCTCCCACTCCTAATGTCAAGCTTTTCACAGGAAGGAGGGCCAGTCCCTTGAGTCTCCTGTTCTCTACTCCAGAGTTTGAAAACTGGCCAGAGAGAGGGGGCACACTGAGTCCATTCCAGAACTCTCTCCCGGATGGGGTCCTATTTTGGGGGAGAGAAGCAAGCAGAGTTCCCTTTAATGAGGCTGGAGGCCAAGGGAGCAAGCGCCTGGCGTCTACAGAGAGGCCCTGTGGGCTCTGGGCAGCCGCAGGAACGTACCAGATACCACCCTGACATCAAAGATGACCCTGCAGGAGTCACACGGGCACAGCTCCGGGGGGCATGGTGCCAGCACATGTCTGAATTAAATGTTTCTCACATGTACGGGGAGAGTCATACGTGTCAGCCCCCTGCCAACCACACAGACCCAATGAGCTCCTCTCTGGACTTGGGGCAACTATGCTCCCCAGGGAGTCAGATCCTGGAGCCTCCATAGATTCAGGCCATCCTAGGTTCCTAGAGGTTCCTAGACTCTGGGAGGCCCCCGTCTCCAACACTTGCCACTGTCAGCTTGGCCGTGTCCTAGGGAAACGATCAGAGGGCGGGTAGGGGGCAGTCGGTTTGCTGAAGTCAAAAACCCTTGGGCCTTGAACCCCCACTGAAATCAGAGCTCTCAGCCTCCCCTGCAGGCGCTGTGACTGAGCATTTCCAGGGCCCAAAAAGACGCCTAAAACCTAAAAAAGAAGCACTACCTCTAAAATATAGATGCTGCAAAGGCGGAAATTAACAAATGCATAATGACATAATTACCCAAGGTCATACCATGTCATTAGCAATAATTATTATGTTCGATGACGGATGTGGGTACATTTTAGATGGTTGCTACGACAGTAGGGCCTCCAAAAGTGAGGCTGCCCGCCGGCACAGGCCCTGCTTCAACACACAGCATCAGGCGAAAGGCTGGCCTATGGCTTCCATTCTTCCGAGCCTGCCTTCACGTGCATTTAGCCTGACTGCAAGGGAAGTAAATGTTGGTGAGGACTTGCAAGGTGTCCTGCCCACTCCTGCACTTCCCTGCCACCCTTCCATGGGTTGGACGCCTGTCTGGGCAGCCCTAAACACCAACTGGCACTAGAAGGAGGCCCAGGGAGGGGCTTTAGGGAGTTGGGTCCTGAGACTGCCCCTGAACTCAGCCTGGAAGCTGGGCTGTCCAGGCAGGGCCGGAGGCCAAGGCCATGAGAGGAAACAGACCCGCCCTGAGTCCTGCTCCACCCTGCTTTCTCTCATAGGTCTGGTCTCCTTTCTCTAACCTACTCTCGCTACAAGGGCACCCCAGCTTGGTGGTGAGCTGGGGGAACCAAGAAACTGAGGCTTGGATGGGAAGGGAATCTATGGCTTTGGGATGGACTCTGGAGGCAGAGGCCTAAGAAAATGCCGGGTGCAGTGGCTCACACCTGTAATCCCAGCACTTTGGGAGGACGAGGCGGATGGATCCCTTGAGGTCAAGAGTTCAAGACCAGCCTGGCCAACACGGTGAAACTCCATCTCTACTAAAAATACAAAAATTAGCCAGGCATGGTGGCACATGCCTGTAATCCCAGCTACTAGGGAGGCTGAGGTGGAAGAATCACTTGAACCTAGGAGATGGAGGTTGCAGTAAACCAAGATCGTGCCACTGCACTCCAGCCTGGGTGACAGAGGGAGACTCTGTCTCAAAAAAGAAAAAGAAAAGAAAATGGGCTATGGGTTTTTGTGGAGGGTAATCAGTATGCCTTGATGGGGATTTGGGAGTCACAGCATCCTGGCTTGAGCACAAGGAACGTAGCCTGCTCTAACCATCACACTTAGATATTCATTCATTCATTCATTGCTCAGACCTACCTAACAGCCACTGTGCACTCAGCCTTGTGTAACAGTCTAGTCCTATACACATAAAACATACATGGCATCTCTACAAACTTCCATTCATAAAATCTGAAGATAGAATGTTCGTCTATGTGTGTGTCTGTATCCACCCGATTTGTGCAGGCTGGGATATTACCCCCAATAGACCTTAAACATTTCCTCCACATAATCTAAAAGCCCCCCAGTGAGAAGCCAGGCTTTTGGGTGATGAAAACGGACCTCTTTGTGGGGGGTGGTTGACGATGGAGGTCTCACTTTGTTGCCTAGGCTGGTCCTGAACTCCTCCTGCCTCCACCTCTGGAATAGCTGGTATGCCACCACGCTGGTACCTGTCTCAGGAGACTGTAAGGACAGAAGGGCACAGCCTGGGTCTCTCGCCTCCTGCCATGGGGCGAGGATACTCTGTGGGCATTGTCTGAGTGACAGGGGGGCGGGGCAGAGCTCCAGGATGGAGGGGCTGTTTGGTCAACAGAGAGTTCACTGCTGAGCCTGGGTTTCCCCAAGCCACATGGCAGTTTCTTTCCACCTCCAGTTCCCTCTCTGTCCCCAGCACCTAGGAGATAGCACCCATCCTTCTCTGAGTGAGCCTGGCTCCACAGTTCAGCCTTCTGGGACGCCACACCCATAGGGGTCATGTTGTCTGAAGCTACCCGAGGTGGTGCCAGAAAGGAAGAGGAAACAGTTGGAAGGGTGTTTTAGAGACCATGGGCTGCACATTTCCTGGGTCAGACTGATTTCAAATACCCCATGCAGTGCTTCTGCACGGGGACCCCGTGAGGACGCTTATATTTGTTAGGCCATTTTGGGGTCGGGGGAGCCCCTTTCCCCTGGCTCAGGTATCCACGTGAAGGAAAATGGATTAGGGCATCTGCCCTGCCCCATCCCCAGGGATGGCTCCTCTGATTGGTCAGTGTGCAAAGAGGCCTCAGACTTTCCTGCCTGCAGAGCTGTTCTATGTGGGGCTCTCCCTGGGGGTGGGGGTGGGGGCGGGGCAGGGGGGAGTGGGCCTCAGATGTCCCCTGGGTGGGCAGCTCTGACTAGACTCATTGCTGCTGAACCTCTAAGCCAGGTCTTCTAATCTAGCTTTTATCAGCAATAAAACCTGTATTCTGATCTCGTCTATATCTCGGCAACCCTCTTCAAGTGAAGACAGGAAGTATTATTTTTGGGGTCAGGCCCCTTTAAACTCCCAGTCCCACGTGTCTGTATTTTGATTAGAAAAAAAAAAAAAAAAAAAAAAAAAACACCCTTGCCATCAGCAGAGTGGGCAGGTGTGGCCTCCAGGACCCCTGCTGCCTGGGACAGTGTCGCTGTTTGGGACTGAGGGTGGTGACGCTTTCAAAAGGTCTGAGAAGCTTCAGAGTCCCAAGAGCTCTCTGTTGTGCTTCCTCGCCCTTTCTTTTTCTACAGACGTGGCTGCCCTTGGTGGCTTTGTCTGGGTTCCCATCTGCACAGACTAACAGCAGAGGGGACCGGAGGCAGGAGCCCTGGGGTCTGGTTAGAGCTGCCTGGCTAAGGGCGGTGGTGTGTGTGTGTGTGTGTGTGTGTGTGTGTGTGTGTGTGCGCGTGTGTGTGTGTGACCATGGGCAGGTTGACCCCTCCCTGGGGGTAAACTGGAGACCCCACACCTTCTATCTGATGGCTTTTCCCATCCTGGACACTGAGTCTCCTGAAGCCTGAAGTCATAGTTTCTGCCTCGACACACAATTCCCAGCAAGGCTAGGAGCCCTGGCATGGGGAGGGAGGAGAAGAGGGAGAAGGAGAGAGAGGAGGGAGAAGGAGAGGGAGGAGGGGAGGCAGAAGGGGAGGCAGGAGGAGAGGGAGGAGGAGAGGGAGGAGGGGAGCAGGAGGGGAGGGAGGAGGGGAGGGAGGAGGGGAGGCAGGAGGGGAGGGAGGAGGAGAGGCAGGAGGAGAGGGAGGAGGAGAGGGAGGAGGGGAGGTAGGAGGGGAGGGAGGAGGAGAGGGAGGAGGAGAGGGAGGAAGGGAGGCAGGAGGAGAGGCAGGAGGAGAGGCAGGAGGGGAGGGAGGAGGAGAGGCAGGAGGGGAGGGAGGAGGAGAGGGAGGAGGAGAGGGAGGAGGAGAGGGAGGAGGAGAGGCAGGAGGAGAGGCAGGAGGAGAGGCAGGAGGGGAGGGAGGAGGAGAGGCAGGAGGGGAGGGAGGAGGAGAGGGAGGAGGAGAGGGAGGAGGAGAGGCAGGAGGAGAGGCAGGAGGAGAGGCAGGAGGAGAGGGAGGAGGAGAGGCAGGAGGGGAGGGAGGAGGAGAGGGAGGAGGAGAGGCAGGAGGAGAGGCAGGAGGAGAGGGAGGAGGAGAGGGAGGAGGGGAGGGAGGAGGGGAGGGAGGAGGAGAGGGAGGAGGAGAGGCAGGAGGAGAGGGAGGAGGAGAGGGAGGAGGAGAGGCAGGAGGAGAGGCAGGAGGAGAGGGAGGAGGAGAGGGAGGAGGAGAGGCAGGAGGAGAGGCAGGAGGAGAGGGAGGAGGAGAGGGAGGAGGAGAGGCAGGAGGAGAGGGAGGAGGAGAGGGAGGAGGAGAGGCAGGAGGAGAGGGAGGAGGAGAGGGAGGAGGAGAGGCAGGAGGAGAGGCAGGAGGAGAGGGAGGAGGAGAGGGAGGAGGAGAGGCAGGAGGAGAGGCAGGAGGAGAGGGAGGAGGAGAGGGAGGAGGAGAGGGAGGAGGAGAGGCAGGAGGAGAGGGAGGAGGAGAGGGAGGAGGAGAGGGAGGAGGAGAGGCAGGAGGGGAGGCAGGAGGAGAGGCAGGAGGGGAGGCAGGAGGGGAGGCAGGAGGGGAGGGAGGAGGAGAGGCAGGAGGGGAGGGAGGAGGAGAGGCAGGAGGAGAGGGAGGAGGAGAGGCAGGGAGGAGGGGAGGCAGGAGGAGAGGGAGGAGGAGAGGGAGGAGGAGAGGCAGGTGGGGCCTCAGATCTTCCCTTTCCAGCTGGGAGATGTCTGGCCCCTCGGTTGACGCTGGAACTCCCTGCCCAGGACTTGGTCTCCCACCCGTCCATTGCCTGCTCCTCTGTGACAGATGGGGTTCTGGGGCCTCACCTGGCCCCATCCATCCTGCACACCTCCTGGTTCCCAGGCAAGGGCTGGGAGGCTGGGAGGGTCCTGGGAGGCCGGGAGAGTCCAGGGAGGCTGCCCTCCATGCTTCTCTGCCCCCTCCCCTCCATAACCCAGTCCTGAAAGCAAAGGAATGTTCTGGAGTTTGGGAAGGATGGGGGCCCTGTGGGAGGGAGGAAGGGGAGGAGGCGGCTTCGTCCTGTCAGTGTCTGAGCTGTAAATAGAACAGAGCGGCTGGGCTGGGGGAATGAAAATAAACAGCCCCTCTGAGCAGTCCTTCCTAGCGGTTACCGGATCTTCCTTCTGGTCCCCCAGCCCGGGCCATTTCCCTCCTCTCCCCGCCCCTGCTCTCTGGCTGCTCCCAGGGAGGCTGGGGCGGCCTCTACCTCTGGGGTAATGGGGAAGCTCTCGGTGTCTGGGTGCAGGCTGTGTGGCATCCAGGAACTGTCCTCCCCTCTCTGGGCTTTGCTGAGGGGAGCAGCCAGAGCCTCCATGGGGTGGAAGGACAGCAATCAACTCAGAGGTGGCTGGAAATGATTCTCCATCAGTAAAGGGTTCTTCTCCCAATGACTCCCATGTGGGATAAACTTAGAAACACTCTCTTTCTTTAAAAACATGACCCCACATTGAAGGGTCAATTTATGGTTAGGTTCAAATTACACTGGTTTGCCGCTGCCTTTGGGGGAAATTCTCAGACTCCCCCCTAGGACGAGGGGTTGCTACTCCCCCTCCCTAATCACAGAGGGGAAAGCCATGGCAGCCAGCAGGAGGGGGCTTTGGTGGCTTCAGGAGTGACTGGGTTTATGCACTCGCAGGAGTGACTCTGGCCAATAACCCATTCTGGTCTCAGACCCACTGGGGGCGGAGTCACAAGTGTCCCCTTTGGAGCCAACATGATGGCCCCGGCAGCGTTTTTCATTCCACCAGTGAGCCCCAGAGAGCTCTGACCTCTGTCCAGTGTTCTCCCTAGGATGGGACCCTGACTCTAGCGTCCCGCAGAAGAGGGAGCCCTCAGGGGAGGGGCCTGGAGGAATCCCCAGATCCGGAGCTAGCGACCTCCAGCTTCTCCAGTGGGTGGTGGGGAAGAATCCAGGAGAGACTGAGGTTTCTGCTGGGCCCGTCCCTTTGAACAGGTGAGGTCCCGGAGCGCACGTGGGAGAGCTGCAGCTGAGACCTGTACCCCTGCGTGGGGAGGGGAGTGGGTGCTGCAGCCTCCGGGCTTGCCCTGGCCTTCTCTGTCTCTGTCCTCTTCCCTCTCTTCTTTCCTTCGTTTTCTTCGCTCTTTCCCCCTCCCCCTCTTCTCTCACAAAAGCTCTCTGTACACAGCCACTTCCTCTGGCTGCTGTCTCTGCGCCCAGACCTTATGAGAACCATATGGGGGAAAGCTGGTGGAAGAGAAGGGGGTGGGGGCGCCGGCCTGGGCCCGCCCCCTCCACCAGCATCCTGGTCCTGCCCTCGGGCCATGTGCACGATGCTTGGCACGCTTTGCCCGCATTCCCCTAACTGGATCCCGGTGTCGTGTCTATAGCAAGGGGCCCTGAAGTGAGTCGCAGCTGGCAGTCGGAGGTCCAGAGGGAGACCCGTGCCCAAGACCCACTTCCATGAGGCCCATCTTCCTCAACTTCCCCCACCAAGACCACTGAACTCCCAACAGAAGAACCCAGCTCGTGCTGGGCACACCTGCGACAGACAGCGTCTCCTCCCCTAGATGGGCAGCCCGCGTGGTGGGCGCCCCCGCCTCCCGGAATGGGAGGCTGAGCCGGCTGAAGGATTGCCTGTTCTGGGGAAATTCAAAGTGACCTCTCCTGGCCCAGCCTGGAATGTTCCCAGGTCAAAAGGGCTCGGGTCCTGCTGGGAAGGAACCGGGTTTTTAAAGTCTTTTGTGTCTAATGAGTCCCAAGTCCAGCCAGGTGAGCACCGAGGCCCTCACCTGGCAGGAATGCAATGCCCATCCTGGCACCGGCTCCTGCCGGCTGTGTGACTGTCAGCACGGCACCCTCCCTCTTCTGGCCTCAGTGTGCTCAGCTGTAAGACGTGGGACTGGACCTCCTTATCGCTAAGACCCTTTGGAGCCCAGGCCATCTGGGACTTTATGACACAGGCTGGTATCCTCGAAGTGGCTGCTATCCCTGGGAGGTCTTCGCAGATCTCCTTCTGGAGTTATCTACAAACAGTCCTTTCCTGGAATTCCTTATCCTCAGCCCCCTTCCCCTCACTCACTCACAGAGCCGAGAACCTCAGCCCTCAGTTGATAGGGAGCCCTGAGCTAATAGTGGGGCTCACAGTGGTCTGCACCTTCCTTCCACACCCAGGTGTGGGCCTGTCACAGGCCACCCCCCCAAGGGACCTTTTCCCTGGGGGAGGCCCACGAAAGCTCCTGCTCTGTCTGTTCTGGAGCACGGGTGCCCACAGCTGCCCTGCAGACTGGGCCGGGAGCCTGGGGGGTGGGGTGGGACAGAGGGATCAGGAAGGAAGCCAAGAGCTCAGCTTTCCTGGAAAACTGGGAATGAAAATCCACCAGAGAAAAAAAAATGCAAAGGATGGGGGAGAAGGGGGGTGCAAAAACAGCAGGCAGAGTTGAGATAATGGGTGGAGGTGGTGGGAGGGCTTTCCAGGCGGTAAACAGGACTGGGAACCGGCCACCTCCGACTGCAGGAACGCTTTGTCTGAGCACAGGAGCAGGCTCTCTGCAGACAGGGACCCCGCCTTCGTGCCTGAACAGACCCCAGCACTCAGGCTCCCCAAGGGTCAATCCTGAGTCCCCTGGGGCTCCATCTCGGAGGAAAAATAAGGAGTCCTTTACGGCATGTGGGGGAGATGGGGAGGGAGGATAAAGTCATAATGCAAAAATGAAGGGTCCAGTCTTATTTGTACCAGGTGACAAGCTAAAAGGTGAAAAGGAAAATTTTCATGGCAAAAAAATAATCAAGTATGAAGGAGGAGTTTGGAATCGAGTCTGGCCATCTGCATGTGGCGGTCTCAGCTCTTGGCCTGTGGCTTTCCTGCCGGGCAAAAGAAGCGGCAGCTGCCTCCTCCCCAGATACAGGGGCTCAGAGAGCGATACCCCAAAGGTCAGGCACTTTGGCACACCGAGAGACCTTGGGGGCCTGAGAACTTGGAGGTAAGAACCAAGATCCTGCTAACTTATCCTGTCCCTTGTGCCTCCAGGGCAGGGAGGGGGCATTCCCCCTGGAATTCCCTTACCTGATGGAGTAAAACTTCTCCCCAAAAGAAAGGCAATGGTCTTACTACCGCCTCCCTAGCGATCTCAGCAAATAACCAAGAAAGAGAGGAAGAAGAGACAGGCGAGTTGTCACCACACCCAGAGAGACTTCTCATCTACTCTTCCGGAGGGCAGCTCCGAGAGGTCATCTGAGAGGTGTCATCTGAATAACCAGACCACCTTGGCTTCTGTGCAGCTCACCTTCTCCTGAGTCCCATCACCTGCCAGCCACCTCCCACCTCCCCCCCCTCCCTCCCCCCACACCCAGTCCATATATCGCTCTCCTGCAGCGATAGCATTTCAGCCTCACTGACTCCCGTGCACACGTGTGTGCGTAACAGTAATACATGAGTTATGCTTTACTTGTGTTAACCTGGGGTTTTGGTTGTTCTTAGAGGGCTGTCAGCTGTAGCTCTTCCCGATGGGGAGGAGACGGATCATCCCCTTTCAGCCCCTACACAGACCTTCTCCTGTTCCTTCCCTCGAGATGCATCCTTGGGTGGGCATGAGGGTGCTGGAGGGACTGAACCTGAGGAAGGAACCCTTGCCCAGCTTCAGCTGAAGGAGAGCATGCGTTCTTTTTCTTTCCAAAGACGGCTAGTGGGGGTGGGGGTGGGAGTGCCATGAGGATGAGGATTATGTGGAGCCTGGCAGGAGAGCTAAGCAGTAAGTCTGTGACTGAGGATTCCATTACCCTCCGGGCTGAAGGTCCCTTGGGCTCTCCAGGACGTCCCTGGCCTGCCCTGTCTGTGTCCCTGTGGGGAATCAGAGCCAAGCTTGGGGGCTGCTCCTTAAAGGATATCCTATTCTAAGCCAGTGGGTCAGTGGTCTGGGAGGGTTTGGGATGGGAGGGTGAACTAGGGGTCACCTTTGCTGCCACCCGGTTCTAATGAATTTTTACCAAGAATTGGCCCCACTCTCTCCTTGGAGTGGTGTGGATGGGAATGAACTATGGCCTGATCATTCGAAGATGTACTGCAAAACTGCCTTTCTATCCACACCCCTACTCCACCCCTCGCCCTCCGCCAGCCATTTCCTTTTGCCTTTGATATGTTAGGATTCCCTAACCCTAACACAGAAAAACGCAGAGAGTGCACATCCCACAAATGTGCATAAGCAGACACTAGAGCTTGCACACATGCACGCCCATATCTCAGCTCTGGATTATTATACAGCTGGGACTCAAGGCAGACACGACTGACTATTCCGCAGAGCAAGCGTTTTTCTCCTCCAGAACTGAGTGGGCTGGGGAATGCCCAGGCCTGCCTGGACCCTCAAACCCCAGCGGACACTCAGAGGGAGTTACCCTGAACAGCCACAGGTGCCTTCCCTGGCCACGGCTTTAGCCCTGAGCAGCCGGAGGCGGGAGCGAGCAGACACACCGCCTCCACCCCTATGGCACACACAGGCACACACACACCCGGGCCGAGGAAAATGCAGGCCGGGCGGCCAGCGTCAGAGGCTGACCAGTTGTGTCCTGTCAGGAAGCGGGCAGCCTCTGAACTCACCCAACCAGAGGCGTTACTGTATTGTTCTGGACACAATCGAAAAGACTGGGCCAGCCCCGACTCCGGGCAAGGGGCGGTGGAGAAACGGTTGCCACTGGGGTCAGAAGGACAGGGAAAGGGAAACGGCTCTTAGGCTCGATTTGGGACAGGAAAGGAAGCGGCGGCCGCGGGGGCCCGACCCTCAAGTCCACGGCGTGCGTGGAGCTGCGAGCACGTGGCCGGCGCAGGAAATCTCTGCAGCTGGGAGGGGTCGCCAATGCTCGCCCGGCTGCTGGGACTTGCGACCCCGTTGGAGGAGGCTTGGGGTCGGGTTGCGGCGCCGCCGCGCTCGCTGCCAGCAAAGCAAGGGCGTACTGAGGCCCTGACTGAGAGGGAAGTCGCGGGAGGAGGCCGGGGTGGGCTGCGGTGGGGGAATCCCGCTTCCCCAGCCGCTTTTCTTTCTTGGCAATCTTTGCGCGAAGTCAATCAAGAAACAGCCAAAGCTCGAGTTATTTCCCGGGGAGGCAAAGAAGAGGCAGGGATGCGGGACCCAGCACAGAGCTCACTGCACAAACGGCGCCGGGGGAGAGGGGCCCTAGGGCGATCGGGACGTCAGGGTCTCCCGCAGCCCAGAAGCGCCCGCATTCCAAGGGCCGGCTTTCCCCAGCCCAGCCTCCCCTTGCTCTAAAGAGACCCCGGTTGGAAGCGGCGCTGGCAGGGCAGGGGGTATGGATGGGAGGACCCCAATGGGAGGGACAAGACCAGGCGGGTAAATCCAGAGACTCCTCCAGCCGGGTCCGGGACGCGTCCGCAGTAGTTAGGACCACAGCCCAGTCCTGGGCCACGGGTGTCCATCTTTCCCAAGCCTTCCCGGCTCTCACCTTTCTCAGGTCTTAAAGTCCGCAACCCTAGTCCAGGCTGGAACCCCGGGGCGTGGGTGCCCTGCAGGCGTGCACTCCACTTCACCTGTGCAGGTGAGTGGCCTCCTGCGGTGCCTCTCTCAGGGGCGCGCCTGCCCCCGCAGCCCCTTCCCGCCTCCGCGCTCCAGGAGCCCCAGTCTCCCCGCTGCTCCTCCAACCCTCCCCTCCGGGCGCCTGAATCTCTGAAGTGGGGGTATCGCCCCCTTCCCCCTGCTCCCGCTCCTCCCCTCTCGCTGCCCGTCGTCCCCCGTCCCAGCTCGGGCCGAGCTGGCCTGATGGAGTACTCACAGGGTAACGGTGCCGTTAGGCAGAAGGCCAGGCTCTGGAGGCTCCGGGAGGTCTCCACCGCCGCACACCACCCTCCTGCGTGCCAGGCCCGGGGCGCCGCCGCTCAGCCCCTTGGGCCGCTCCCCCGAGCACTTGCAGCTGCGGATGGGGAGCGGGCAACCGGGCGCGCCCCGAGCCTCGGGCGCCAGGAGCAGGAGGAGCCACGGCAGCAGCGGCAGCAGCAGGCGCGCGGGCGCCCCCCGCATCCTGCGTCCCCCGGCGCCCATCAACCCATCTCCCCGCGGGGACCCACAGCGCTGGGGCCGGGCTGCGCGCCGGCCGGAGGGACCCAGGCGTGCGGGAGGCGTGCTCAGCGGGGGCCCGGGGCGCCCGAGGGCGGGGCGGGGGGCCCTGGGCGGAGGCGAGCCCGGGGGTCCCCACCGCCGCGCCCCGGGGGCATGTCCGGCGAGCGCCCCGGCGGGGAGGACGCTGGCACGGCTGTCAGCGCAGCGCGGGCGGCCCCCGGCAGCGCGGCCGGAGTCTCAGCGCCCGGCCCTCGGCCCGGTGGAGGCCCGGCCGCTCCGCGTCGCCTGCTCGCTGGGCGCTGGGCTGGGACCTAGCGGATCGCGCCGGGCTCCTGCTGCCGCCGCCGCTGCCGCCGCTCCGGGCCATGGATGGAGGCAGCTTCGTGCCGCGCCGCTCCCGCCGCCGGCCCCCGCCCGCCCGGGCCTTCCGCGGGGCCCTAGCGCCGTCCGACTAGCGGCCAGGCCGAAGCCCTCGGCCGAGTGAGAGCGGGCCAGCTGGCTCCAGGACCCTGCGTCCCCGCGCCCGTCCTGAACCAAAACACTCCTCTCCCGCGCATCCCCGTCCCCGGGCCAGGAACCTTCCTCTTCGCCACCCATCTCAGACCTCTGAGCAGGCCACCACCACCTTCCACAAAACCTCCCTCGTCCGTGCTAGTGCAGCCTGCACCCCCAGGATGCTGGAGCCCTCCTGGACCCGCGGGCTTGGGCAGAGACGTCTGGGTGCCCTGTTTTGGGTTGAACTTGGTGCTCCGCTCTGAGGTTTCCCTTGGCTCCTGACATGGTCAGTCTGGAAGTTGGCTCTCACTCTCCCTCCAGCTCCGGTGGAGGCCGCCGCAGGAGGATGGCAGCCCAGACCAAGGAGGCAGCAGACCCTCCTCCGCTGCAGTGACCTCGCTCAGCTGGGGGTGCATGTCATTCGGCCAAGGAGAGGTCAAAGGCCAAGGCAGACAAGGCTGGATTGGGCCTCCTACATTTTCCACAAAGTTGTGTGTGTGTGTGCGTGAGTATGTGTGTGTGAGAGAGAATGTGTGTGAGCATGTGTGAGCGTGTATGCATAAGTGTGTGTGTATGTGTGTGTGTGTGTGTGACAGAATGTTTGTGTGTTTGCACGCGTTTTGGGAACAGTGAGTGGGAACAAGGGAACAGTAGGTGAGGAGGAGCAGGGCTCTGCGCAGTGAATCTCGAGATCCCTATTCCAGACTCCACTCTGCCTCTTATTACTCTCTGATGGTGGACACAGCCCCAGCTTGCTGGCGTAGCTGATCTCTGAGGTTGAAATGGGGCTCTGCCTGGTCCCCAGTTTATCGTGGCATTAGAAGGACAGAGTGTGGTGGGGAGGAGGGGCACGTGGTTTCCAAAGGCAGAGGACTGGTGGCCTTGGTAGGCATGACCTTGACAGCTAGTGGTGGGTATAAAGCTGCCTGCAGGCCCTGCAGTGGCTCACACCTGTCATCCCAGCACTGTTGGAGGCCAAGGCAGGTGGTTCACTTGAGGTGAGGAGTCTGAGATCAGCCTGGCCAGCATGGTGAAACCCTGTCCCTACTAAAAATGCAAAAATTAGCTGGGTGTGGTGGCGGGCACCTGTAATCCCAGCTACTTGGGACGCTGAGGCACGAGAATCGTTTGAACCCAGGAGGTGGAGGTTGCAGTGAGCTTAGAACATGCCACTGCACTACAGCCTGGTTAACAAAGAAAGACTCCATCTCGAAAACAAACAAACAAATAAAAATTAAAAAATAAAGCTGCCTGCAGTATACAGGAACCAATTCTGGGGACGGGCAGGAAGAAGTGCAGCCCAGGGGTCTGTTTCCCCACAGAGGCTGCCAGGGTGGGGCAGGATTCCTGTTCCCTCTCCTTCGCTCTCTGACCCAAGCGGTCTCCAAGGTGAGCGCCACCTTCTTTCGTGAGCTTAGCCCTGCAGATGTGTGCGGGGCCTTTTCCAGGGTCCTGTGCCTGTCAGCCTAGTCTCCAGCGACGACACAGGGACCGCTAGCGTTGGCGGCAGGCAGGGGGCTTAGACGTTGGCCTCTTCACATTCCCTCCCTGGCTCCACAGATCTCTCCCAGTTGCAGGCTCTCTGGTTCCTTGAACTTCCAAAGATAAATAAATAGTGATTGCAAATGGAGGGAGGGAGAAGGGGAATGGACTCCCCCAGCGGGGGCCCTTGCAGGCGGCGGCCCAGGCTGCATTCCTCGGGAAAGAGCTGACAGCAGAGTCACATAGGCCAGGCTGTGCAGCCATCCTGTTCACGGGCGAGGAAGACTCCGAGATCTCTGACCTGGGCCATGCAGCTCTTCTGTGATTTCCTTTTGCCGCATGAAGACATTCAAAATCTAAAGAGGAATTCTACCGGAACACCCACCCCTGGAGGCTGAACAGAGGCCAAAGGCCATTTAATGAGGCGAGGCTTCCCCACTGCTGGGAATCAGATATCTGGTGGAGACATTTACAAAACACTGGCTTGTCCTGAGGGTCACCACTTTTGACTTCTTACCCACCCAGAGAGGTGATGAAGTGGGGGTTACTTTCTTTTTCTTTTCTTCTTTTTTTTTGAGATGGAGTCTCGCTCTATTGCTTAGGCTGGAGTGCAGTGATGTGATCTTGGCTAACTGCAACCTCCACCTCCTGGGTTTAAGCGAGTCTCGCGTCTTGACCTGCCTCAGTCTCCTGAATAGCTGGGATTAGAGGCGCCCACCACCACGCCTGGCTAATTATAGTAGAGGTGTGGGTTCACCATGTTGGTCAGGCTGGTCTTGAACTCCTGACCTTGTGATCCACATGCCTCAGCCTCCCAAAGTGCTGGGATTCCAGGTGTGAGCCACCATGCCTGGCCATGAGCATGTTTGTTTATTTTTTTGAGACGGAGTCTCGCTCTGTCGCCCAGACTGGAGTGCAGTCGTGTTATCTCAGCTCACTGCCACCTCCGCCTCCTCAGTTCAAGTGATTCTCCTGCCTCAGCCTCCTGAGTAGTTGGGATTACAGGTGCCCACCACCATGCCTGGCTGATTTTTGTATTTTTAGTAGAGACGGGGTTTCACCATGTTGGCCAGGCTGGTCTCTTGACTTCCTGACCTTAGGTAACCCACCTGCCTTGGCCTCCCAAAGTGCTGGGATTATAGGAGTGAGCCACCGTGCCCTGCCATGAGCATGTTTTAATCCTTTTTTTGTGTATGCTTCTAGTATATAGTGCCCAGCTGTGGCTACTTTTTAAGTGCTTTCTTCTCTAAGCCACAGAGAACCTTTCTTCCGGGAAGCTTCCCGCCGATCTCTCCTCGGAGATGCAGGGCGGAGTGAATGAGTTGCCCACATCAAAATCTTTTTGTTTTGAGGTTTGTTTGAGATAGGAGAATGATTCAAATTTAGTTCAAGACCTCAGAAAATCTGCTAGGGAGCCTGACCAATTAAATATACCTTGATTAAAGGTGATGAGCTCTTCACCAGTGGCCATCACAGAGACAAGGCTGAATTAATTCTGACCAGAGCAAGGGAGAGGGGACTTTCCAAAAGTGTCCATTTAATCTGGGCGAGTCCACCAGACTCTATAAGACCTTATTTCCCTAAGAGTCTAGGGGCTCATATCTGCCATCTCCCTCTCAAAAGAAGTTTGCCTTTGGCAGGAGCTAGCTGCTAGTTGATCTCTCTGAGACTGAGCGGATTGGAGCTACCACAGGAGGTACATGAGGAGAGCTGGCATCCACTGAGTGCTTATTATGTGCCAGGAGCTGGCTGAGTACATTTCATAAGAATTAGCTCATTTAGCCAGGCAGGGGGGCTCACACTTGTAATCCCAGCACTTTAGGAGGCTGAGGCAGGTGGATCACCTGACGCCAGGAGTTCGAGGCCAGCCTGGTCCACAGGGTAAAACCTCGTCTCTACTAAAAACATAAAAATTAGCCAGGTGTGGTGGCGGGCTCCTGTAATCCCTGCTACTCGGGAGGCTGAGGCAGAATTACTTCAAACTGCAAGGTGGAGGCTGCAGTGAGTTGAGATCACATCACTGCACTCCAGCCTGAGGGACAGAGTGAGACTCCATTAAAAAAAAAAAAAAAAAGCCGGGCGCAGTGGCTCAAGCCTGTAATCCCAGCTACTTAGGAGGCTGAGGCAGGAGAATTGCCTGAACCCAGGAGGCGGAGGTTGCGGTGAGCCGAGATCGCGCCATTGCACTCCAGCCTGGGTAACAAGAGCGAAACTCCGTCTCAAAAAAAAAAAAAAAACAAGCCGGGCGCGGTGGCTCAAGCCTGTAATCCCAGCACTTTGGGAGGCTGAGGCGGGTGGATCACGAGGTCAAAAGATCGAGACCATCCTGGCCAACACGGTGAAACCCCGTCTCTACTAAAAATACAAAAAATTAGCGGGGCATGGTGGTGCGTGCCTGTAATCCCAGCTACTCAGGAGGCTGAGGCAGGAGAATTGCCTGAACCCAGGAGGCGGAGGTTGCGGTGAGCCGAGATCGCGCCATTGCACTCCAGCCTGGGCAACAAGAGCGAAACTCCGTCTCAAAAAAAAAAAAAAAAAAAAAAAACTCGTTTAGTTCTCAAAACAGAATGAGGACGATTGCTTTTTTTTTTCTTTTTGAGTTGGAGTTTCCTTCTTGTTGTCCAGACTGGAGTGCAATGGCGCAGTCTCGGCTCACTGAAACCTCTGCCTCCTGGGTTCAAGCAATTCTCCTGCCTCAGCCTCCCAAGTAGCTGGGATTACAGGCACCTGCCACCATGCCCGGCTATATATATATATTTTTTGCATTTTAAGTAGAGATGGAGTTTCACCATGTTGGCCAGGCTGGTCTCGAACTCCTGACCTCAAGTGATCAGCCCACTTCAGCCTCCCAAAGTGTTGGGATTACAGGCATAAGCCACTTCGCCCAGCAGTTAGGATGATTGTTTTAACAGACAGGGAATCCAAAGAGTACCTCACCCAAGAATACAGAGCTAGTAAGTAATAGAACCAAGATATGGAGGCCTGGAGCCAGAGTTGAAATTTTTTTGAGATAGGATTTTGATCTGTTGCCCAGGCTGGAGTGCAATGGTACCATCATAGCTCACTGCAGCCTTGAACTCCTGGGGTCAAGCAATCCTCCCACTTTAACCTTCTGAGTAACTGGGACCACAGGCATGTGCCACCACGCTTGGCTAATTTTTAAAGTTTTTGTAGAGATGGGGTCTTGCTATGTTGCCCAGGCTGGTCTCAAACTCCCAACCTCAAGTGATCCTCCTGCCTCAGGCCTCCCTAAATACTGGGATTACAAGCATGAGCCATGGTGCCTAGCCTAGAGACCAAATTTTAAACTGCTATCCTCTGTCATTTCTAGGGAGGAGAAGAGCTCGCAAAATTCTCCGAAGAGTTTCATTTCCCCTTGTGGTTGTTTTACTTTGATTTTCTGGCCTTCTCTGAGCCAAACCTTTAGAGATGTCCACTCTTAACCCAGAGCTGGTAGTAGAACCAGGACACACTTGGCTTTTTCCTGATTCCGGTCCAGGAACGGAGAAACTTCCTGAACTTCACTACTAAGCTTGAGAAAGTAATGTGTAGACAAAGAATATACACAGACTGCCAGGCACGGTGGCTCACGCCTGTAATCCCAGCACTTTGGGAGTTCAAGATGGACAGATCATGAGGCCAAGAGATCCAGACCATCCTGGCCAACATGGTGAAATCCTGTCTCTACTAAAAAAATAAAGAAATATCTGGGCATGTTGGCATGCGCCCGTAGTCCCAGCTACTCAGGAGGCTGAGGCAGGAGAATTGCTTGAACCCAGGAGGTGGAGGCCGCAATGAGCTGAGATCAAGCCACTGTACTCCAGCCTGGCAACAGAGCAAGATTCTGTCCAAAAAAAAAAAAAAAAAGAATATACACAGACACAGACTATAAGCATGAGGAAGTGTCAGAGACCACAGCTGCTAACGAGCTCCCAGCACAAGGCCCTGTCTTCTGCAGTGTGTCAGAGGGTCCCACCCAGGCTGTTCACCTTTTTGGTTTTTTTTGGAGGGTTTGAGACAAGGTCTCACTCTGTCATTCAGGCTGGAGTGTAGTGCTGTGACCATATCTCACAGCAGCCCTGAACTCCTGGGCTCCAGCAATCCTCCCACCTTGGCCTCCCAAAGTGCTGGGATTGCAGGCATGAGCCACCATGCCTGGCCTTACCTTTTAATGCTAAGATTTTCTTTTTTTTGAGACGGAGTTTCGCTCTTGTTACCCAGGCTGGAGTGCAATGGCGCGATCTCGGCTCACCGCAACCTCCTCCTCCCGGGTTCAGGCAATTCTCCCGCCTCAGCCTCCTGAGTAGCTCGGATTACAGGCATGTGCCAGCATGCCCAGCTACTTTTTTGTATTTTTAGTAGAGATGGGGTTTCACCATGTTGACCAGGATGGTCTCGATCTCTTGACCTCGTGATCCACCCACCTCGGCCTCCCAAAGTGCTGGGATTACAGGCGTGAGCCACCGCGCCCAGCCTTTTTAAGAATATTTTTAGTAGAGACGGAGTTTCACATGTTGGCCAGGCTGATCTCTAACTCCTGGCCTCAAGTGATCCTCCTGCCTCAGTCTCCCAAAGCCCTGGGATTACAGGCATGAGCCACCATGCCCAGCCTAAAAATTTAAAAACTTTTGAACAATGAGACTGAATCTCTTTCAAAAGACTGAAAGAGCTTTTGGGTTGGTGAATGCATCATCAAGGTGTTGGGAGGGTGGCATGCCCAGAGCGGGCATGGAAGCTCTGTGTCCTGGATCCTCCTCCCAATACTTTGCCCTATGCCTCTTATCCACTTGACTGCTCCTGAGTTGTATCTTTCACAATAAACCAGCAAACATAAGTAAAGCATTTCCCTGAGTTCTATAGGCCATTCTAGCAAGTTGTGTAACCTGGGGAGGGGGGTCACAGAAACCTCTGATTGACAGTCAGTCAATCAGAAGCCTGGGACTTGCTGATGGCATCGAAGTAGGGGCTGTCTTGTTGGGCTTGCTGCTATTTTTTTTAATTGGCACCTACTTAATTTTGTCTTATGTTGGAGTTTTGTTGTTTACATACTTGACTCTTTCACTAGATAAGGTCCCAGAAGAGGGAATTCTTTTATTTATTTCTGTGACTCCTAGCCTCTTTTAGTGCCCAGTAAATAATTGGAGACATTCATTGAACTCATTTAGCAAAGTGTCATTGAAACCTTAGTCATTTAGTTAAGCTATATATATATATGTATATATATTTGAGATGGAGTTTTGCTCTTGTTACCCAGGCCGGAGTGCAATGGCACGATCTCGGCTCACTACAACCTCCGCCTCCTAGGTTCAGGCAATTCTCCTGCCTCAGCCTCCTGAGTAGCTGGGATTACAGGCATGCATCACCATGCTCAGCTAATTTTTTGTATTTTTAGTAGAGACAGGGTTTCACCATGTTGACCAAGATGGTCTCGATCTCTTGACCTCATGATCCACCCGCCTCAGCCTCCCAAAGTGCTGGGATTACAGGCGTGAGCCACCGCGCCCGGCCTAGTTAAGCAATATTTATTGAGCATCTACTATGTGCTAAGATACTGTTTCAGGCACTGAAGATACAGCAGTGAACCGAAAGAAGGGCTGTGGTTTCATGAAACTAACATATAGCAGAGGGGGGACAAACAATACATAAATAAATGTGTAAATATGCATAAGCTAGGATAGGGGTGGTAAGATCACTGGAGCAAAATGAATCAGAGCAGCAGTTGAAGAGTGATGGGGAGACCTCTCTGACAAGGTGACCTTTGAGCAGAGTCCTGAAGGACTGACAGAGTGGGCCACATGGATTCTGGGGCACTGAGCATTGCATGTCGGGAACAGCAAGCAGCAGCAAGGTGGAAGAGCGAAGAAAAGAGTTAAGGGAAGAGTTAAGGGGTGGTGTGGTTGGAGTGGAGGGAGTAAGAGGGAGATAAATAAGAGCTGGGGTCACCGTGCCTTCTGACCACACGTGGGTCCAGATTTCATAAGGTATTAAGACCACATTCACAAAGAATGTTATTTTGTGTGAGAAGAGGGCCCTGGAGGATTTGAGATGAGGAATCATTGACTCTGAATTAGGCTTAAATGGCCTCTCATGGCCAGGCGCGGTGGCTCACGCATATAATCCCAGCCCTTTGGGAGGCCAAGGCAGGTTGATCACCTGAGGTCAGGAGTTTGAGACCAGCCTGGCCAACATGATGAAACCCCATCTCTACTAAAAATACAGAAGTTAGTCAGGCATGGTGGCAGGAACCTGTAATCCCAGCTACTTGGGAGGCTGAGGCAGGAGAACTGCCTGAACCCGGGAGACGGGGGTTGCAGTGAGCTGAGATCCCACCACCGTACTCCAGCCTGGGCAACAGAGCGAGACTCCTTCTCAAAAAAAAAAAAAAAAAAAAAAAGGCCTCTCTGCTGCCTCTGCAGAGGTTCAGGAATGGTGAGACCAGTGGGGTAGCAGGAGACAGTGAGGAGGCCAGGTGCACAGGCCAGTGGAGGCCTCTTGGGCAAAGGGGATGGGAAGGAGAGGCTGGATCCCGGAGGTAGCCTGCAGGTGGAGTCCCACGGGATTTTCCGACGCATGAAAAGAAGAATGTCAGAAACATTGGTCAAGAATGTTCTCTTGGGTATGGCCGGGCGCGGTGGCTCAAGCCTGTAATCCCAGCACTTTGGGAGGCCGAGACGGGTGGATCACGAGGTCAAGAGATCGAGACCATCCTGGTCAACATGGTGGAACCCCGTCTCTACAAAAAATACAAAAAATTAGCTGGGCATGGTGGCATGTGCCTGTAATCCCAGCTACTCAGGAGGCTGAGGCAGGAGAACTGCTTGAACCCAGGAGGTGGAGGTTGCGGTGAGCCGAGATCGCACCATTGCACTCCAGCCTGGGTAACAAGAGCGAAACTCCGTCTCAAAAAAAAAAAAAAAAAAAAAAAAGAACGTTCTCTTGGGTGTTCCTCGTGAGCTGTGGGAAGGATGGAATGACTGTTTCCTAAGCTGGAGGAGACTTGGGAAGGATAAGATTTGGGCAGGAAATGAAAGAGTTTGACTTATCGCTCTGCTAGGCTCTGGGGGTTTCATGGTAAACAAGAAAGACACAGTCACTGCCCTCGTGCAGTTGACAATCCAGGAGAGGCAGCTATTATTATCGTTACTTTTTTTAGAGACTTGCTGTATCTCACAGGGTCTCACAAGCTGGAGTGCGGTGGTGTGATCATGGCTCACTGTAACCTTAAACCTCCTGGGCTCGCCGGGCGCGGTGGCTCAAGCCTGTAATCCCAGCACTTTGGGAGGCCGAGGCGGGTGGATCACAAGGTCGAAAGATCGAGACCATCCTGGTCAACATGGTGAAACCCCGTCTCTACTAAAAATACAAAAAAACTAGCTGGGCATGGTGGCACGTGCCTGTAATCCCAGCTACTCAGGAGGCTGAGGCAGGAGAATTGCCTGAACCCAGGAGGCGGAGGTTGCGGTGAGCCGAGATCGCGCCATTGCACTCCAGCCTGGGTAACAAGAGCGAAACTCCGTCTCAAAAAAAAAAAAAAAAAAAAAAAAAAAAAACCTCCTGGGCTCAAGTGATCCTCCTGCCTCAGCCTTCTAAATAGCTCAGACTTATAAGTACACCCCACCATATCCAGTTACTAAAAAAAAATTGTGTGTGGAAATGGGGCCACGCTATATTGCCCAGGCTGGTCTCAAACTCCTGGCCTCAAGCAATCCACCCACCTCAGCCTCCCAAAGTGCTGGCATTACAGGCCATGAGCCACCGCACTTGGCCCTCAGAAGCAGTTATTGAGCAAACACGGACACATGTGACTGTAATTCGACATTGTGTCATACTGTAAGGGGAAAGCGGGCATTAGAGAGGATGGGGCAGAGGCCCTCAGTTTCCATGAGGATCGGGAAAGGCCTCTCTGTGGAAGTAACAGCTACACTGACCTGAAAAATCAACAGATGTTAGCTCTATGAAGAGAGCATCAGGGGTCAGGCACGGTAGGTTACCCCTGTAATCCCAGCACTTTGGGAGGCTGAGGTGGGCAGATCACCTGAAGTCAGGAGTTGGAGACCCGCCTGGCCAACATGGCGAAACCCTGTCTTTACTAAAAATACAAAAGTTAGCTGGGCGTGGTGGGGTGTGCCTGTAATTCCAGCTACTTGGGAGGCTGAGGCTGGAGAATTGCTTGAACCCTGGAGGTGGAAGTTGCAGTGAGCTGAGATCGTGCCACTGCACTCCAGCCGGGGCAACAGGGCAAGACTCTGTCTAAACAAATAAATGAACAATTTATTTTTTATTTTTTTAAAAAGAGCATTGGGGAACCTCCCCTAACTCTGGGCAGGACAGAGCTCGGCACCTTAGACAGAGGTGAGATCTGCCTTGCTGGAGGAAGTGGAGGGGAGGAGGGAGAGAGCTGGTGAGGGCTGGAGGCCTGGCCTCCACTCTCCCCTCCTCCTCCTGTTCCTCCCCTGGTAGCTTCCAGGCTCCTCGGAGCTCAAGGGAAAGTGTGGCTCTGTCTTGCCCAGGGTGTTATGGACAGATCAGGACTCCGGAGGTTCGCAGCCTCACCAGGCCACAACAGGGAGGGGCTTTTGGGGGTTTCGGGGACCATGCCCATCCAGGCCTGGCTTCCCATCTGGTTTCAGGGCTCCTGGGGGTGTGGTCTGTAACCCATGCCAGGCCCATGCAAGGGGCTGTGCCATCACCAGCCTTTTTTCCCAGAGGCAGCCAAGATGATGAGGCCCTGCTGTAGGCCTGCGTCCCTCTCCCTGAGCCCCACGGGGTTAGGCATTCAGGTCTCTGAAGGAGGGAGGCAGCTCTGGCCAAGAGGAGTGTGTGTGTGAGCATGGGGGGTGGGTGGGGACAGGGGGTGACAGAGGGGAGAGAAGGGGGCACAAGGCCTGCATTTTTGCACAGGTGTGTGGACCTGTGGCTTTCATGCCATAGAAAAGAAAATACAGAGGATGAGGGAGGCACTAAGGCCCGTCCTGCGCAGTGTCTGATTTAACCCTCACGCCAAGCCATATGCAGCTATTGCTTTTCACAGATGAGGACATTAGCACTCAGAGAGGGGGTGTGTGTGTGTGTGTGCGTGCATGTGTGCATGTGTGCATGTGTGTTGGGGTCAGGGCTTCCATCAGGTCTCACTCCTTTCTGTGCTGGAATGGGGTCACATGGTGGAGGAGCTGGGTGGAGCCTGGGCTCCCCGATGGCCACTGCTCCCCGATGTCTGCTGCTCCCTGATGCCCGCCACTCCCCAATGCCCGCTGCTTCCCGATGCCCACTGCTCCTCGATGCCTGCTGCTCCCCAATGCCTGCTGCTCCCCAATGCCCACTGCTTCCCAATGTCTGCTGCTCCCTGATGGCCACTGCTCCCCAATGTCTGCTGCTCCCCGATGCCCACTGCTCCCCAATGTCTGCTGCTCCTCGGTGCCCACTGCTCCCTGATGTCTGCTGCTCCTCGGTGCCCACTGCTCCCTGATGTCTGCTGCTCCTCGGTGCCCACTGCTCCCCAATGTCTGCTGCTCCTCGGTGCCCACTGCTCCCTGATGTCCACTCCTCCTCCATGCCCACTGCTCCCTGATGACCCCGCTCTTGCCCCCTGCTGCCGTGCCCTGCAGTGAGTGAGTGTTGGCCCGTGCGGATCTCTGCTCTGCTGACCCGCCTGCACCCCCACACCCCACAGGAGGCCTGAACCACCATGGAAGGGAACCAGAGAGGAGAGCAGAGCCGGCTGGAGGAGAAAGTCGCAGGCTTTCTTCCAGGCAGGAGGAGGGGTAGGGAACACCCGGGGAAGCTTGGAGCATTTGGGGTCATCCCCAGGGCACTGGGCCATGTGGGGGCTGGTGCTAGTGAGGGGTGGGCGCCCCCTCTGCCGGGCCTGTGATGGGGTGCCTGAGGTTGAGGCCAACCTCAAAAGTGTGCCTGCCTCCAGCTCTCACCGCTGTTTAAAAAACTCATTTTATCGAAGCAACACACACATGTGGTTAAGAATCAGACTAGCCTGGAAGGGCTTGTGATGAAAAGGCCGAGGGCCCTCCCCGTCCTGCTCCCTGGAGGCGGTGGAGTTGGACAGCTCTGCTCTGAGTTCTCTGCTCTTCGTTGAAGCAGTCACGGAACGGGCTTAGTGGCCTGAGAGATCATCCCTGTCTGAGGGTGGGTTTTCAAACCCAGTGTTTAGGAGCTGCCTACCAGGCCTCCCGGTTTTCGCTGTGGCTCTCCGCAGATTTCCACACCAGCTTCTCGGAGTCGCTGTTGCCTTCTTTCCACAGGCCACTCCACCCACTCCGACCCCAAACCCCGTCACGCTGCAGCCTGAGAAGTGCCCTCATTAGCACACAGCCCAGGCCAATGGCAGCTTGGGTTTTTAATTTGCTGGAAGAGTCCATCTATGCATGGAACCTCAATTCCTACCAGCAGCTGGATTCTTGATGCCTCACTGGGGCTGACCTTTTTCTTTCTTTTTTTTTTTTTAGGGACAGGGTCTCATTCTGTCACCTAGTATGTAGTGCAGTGGCACCATCATAGCTTACTGCAGCCTCCAACTCCTGGACTCAAGCGATCCTTCTGCCTTAGCCTCTAGAGTAGCTGGGACTACAGACATGTACCACCAACCCCAGTAATTTTAAAATTTATGTAGAGACGGCAGTCTCGCTATGTTGCCCAGGCTGGTCTTGAACTCCTGGACTCAAGCAATCCTCTTGCCTTGGCCTCTCCAACACTGGGACGACAGGCATGAGCCACTGTCCGGAACATACCGGTCCTTTTGTATGTGTCTCTCTTGTCATCTCCCTCTGCTCTCTCCCTTTCTCCTCCACCTTTTTAATTTTTTTGAGGCAGAGTCATGCTCTGCCACCCAGGCTGGAGTGCAGTGGCATGATCTCGGCTCACTGCAACCTCCACCTCCTGGGTTCAAGCGCTTCTCCTGCCTTGGCCTCCCCAGTAGCTGGGATTACAGCTGCCTGCCACCACACCCAGCTAATTTTTTGTATTTTTAGTAGAGACAGGGTTTCTGCATGTTGCCAGGCTGTTGTCAAACATCTGACCTCAGGCGATCTGCCTGCTTTGGCCTCTCAAGGTGCGGGGATGACAGGCATGAGCCACCGCGCCTGGCTCCTCCTCCTGGCTCAGTGCTCTCCTCCCTCCTTTCCTCTCCTGCCCTCTCGCTCCCTCTTTCTCTCTGGCCCCCGGAGACAGCCAGGCTTCTGTGCAGGTAGTTGTCAGCTCTCTTTCCTAAGCCCCATCAGCTGCCCTGTGGCCCTAGAAGGTCTGGGCTGAGGTCGGGAGAGATGTGGGGAGAGGAGCCTCTGTCCCGGGCCCTGTCCTGGGCCTGCACTTTGAAGAGAGTGGGTGTGTGCTGGAGTCTGGATGCCCACAGCGTGTGAGCCAGAGTATTTGGTTTTGGTCTCACTCTGGGCTGACTTTGCTGTTTTTTGGCCTCAGTGTTTGGTTTAAAGCTGGGGAACACTTGGGAAGGCTTGGATGTCCATGTTTGGGCAGCATCTCCGCTTCCAGGCTGGTTATGTCGGCGGGGCTCTATGAGTGCCATGAAGGGAGCTTGGCTCGAGGACTTCGAGTTTCAGTTGCCTCTTGGAGGGTCCTCCTTCCTCCCTAGCCTTAGAAGATCAGGTTTCATGTCTGCACGCTGGGCTGTTTCTGACAGTCCTTATCTGTTTAGGCTAGGCGTCCCCAAACTACAGCCCTGGGGCCGCATGCGGCCCCCTGAGGCTATTTATCCGGCCTCCCGCCGCACTTCAGGAAGGGGCACCTCTTTCATTGGTGGTCAGTGAGAGGAGCACAGTATGTGGTGGCCCTCCAACAGTTTGAGGGACAGTGAACTGGCCCCCTGTGTAAAAAGTTTGGGGACACCTGGTTTAGGCCATCAGAGCTCCACCCCATTTCTCCAGGGAGGTTCAAGCTGACTGCAAAGTCCAACGCAGCTGGGGGCGGCAGAACAGCCGACCTGAACTTTCACCAGCCCCAGGCTTCATGTGCAGCACTTTATGTGTATGGCTACATTTAATCTTCACAGCAATGCCATGAGTAATTACCCTTAAGATCATCCCACTCACAAAGGAAGAAACTGAGGCACCAAAGGGATTAGGTATTTGGCATAAGATAATTTGTCTGATAAAGAACAGATTTGAGCCGGGCGCGGTGGCTCAAGCCTGTAATCCCGGCACTTTGGGAGGCTGAGGCGGGTGGATCACGAGGTCAAGAGATCGAGACCATCCTGGTCAACATGGTGAAACCCCGTCTCTACTAAAAATACAAAAAACTAGCTGGGCGTGGTGGCACATGCCTGTAATCCCAGCTACTTAGGAGGCTGAGGCAGGAGAATTGCCTGAGCCCAGGAGGCGGAGGTTGCGGTGAGCCGAGATCGCGCCATTGCACTCCAGCCTGGGTAACAAGAGCGAAACTCCGTCTCAAAAAAAAAAAAAAAAAAAAAAAAAGAACAGATTTGAGATTCAAAACCAGAGAAACCAGTGCCAGTCTTAGAGCAACTACTATGTCTGTGCGTGGATACATGTATGCGTGTGTGTATATGTCTGCATGTGTATGTAAGTGTGTGGCTGCATGTATGTCTCTTTGTGTATGTGTATATATGTGCCTACATGTGTATGTATATGTATGTGTCTATATGTGTGCATATTTTTGTGTCTGTACATTTGTGTACATGTGTATTTGTGTGTGTATATGGGTGTCTGTATGTGTAGGTGTGTCTGTCTCTGTATTTGTGTATGTGTGACTGTATATGTGTATATGTGTGTATGTGTAGGTATGTGTATATGTGTCTGTGCATGTGTGTGCGTGTATATTTTTGTCTGTGTATATATGTGTCTCTGTGTATGTATATGTAGGTGGGTGAATGTGTAGTGGTGTATTATGTGTATGTGTGTATATGCATGTGTGTGCTTCTATGTGTAGGGGTGTATGTGTATATGTGTTGTATATGTATGTAGGTGTATATGGGTAGGTGTGTGTGTAGGTGTAGGGGTGTTTGTGTAGGTTTATGTGTATATGTAGGTGTGTGTATGTGTGTAGGTATGTATGCATGTGTAGGTGTGTGTAGGTGAAGGGGTGTGTGTGTGGTGTGTGTATGTGCAGGTATGTGTGTGTGTGTATGTGTAGGTGTATGTATAGGTTGTATAGGGGTGTGTGTAGGGTGTGTATGTAGTTGTATGTATGTATAGGGGTGCGTATGTGTAGGTGTATGTGTATCTGTGTGTGTATAATTGTATGACTGTGTATCTGTATCTGTGCATGTAACTGTATCTGTGTGTATCTGGATCTGTGTATCTGTATCTGTTTATCTGTGTGTATTGGCACCTGTGTATCTGTGTGCGTGTATCTGTATCTGTGTGTGTATTTGTATCTGTGTGTATCTCTATGTGTGTATCTCTCTGTTTCTGTATGTATCTGGATCTGTGTATCTGTGTGTGTGTATCTGGATCTGTGTATTTGGATCTGTGTATCTGTGTGTGTATATCTATGTGTATGTATATCTGTGTATCTGGATGTGTATGTGTGTGTGTATATATCTGTGTGTGTGTATATCTGTGTGTGTGTGTGTGTGTGTGTGTGTAGCAGCTCCCCACACCCCTCATGGGATACCTCCTTACTCCTGCAGCCCTTATCCCTGTAAACATGTTCTCCAATTGACTGCATAAAGTCCTTTTGATGACTGGTTCCTTGACATGGACACAGTGAGAGCCCTGTTCCCCATCCCCACCCCTGCCCCAGACCCTGGGCCTCCGCTCAGAGGCCCAACCAGCACTGGGGCTGCCAGCATGAGCCAGGGCCTCACAGCTCAGCTGAGCACTGCTGAGCCCTGCTGGGGACAGCACACTCCGTGCTGGGGCCCGTGTCCAGTCTTGGAGACAGGCCTGTGACTGGTCAGGAGGGGGCACACAGAGCCACCTGCGAAGCCCCACACCCTGGGAGGGGAAGAGGTGTCTCCTTCGGGCCTGGCCTCCCACTCGCCAACCTGGAGCAGGCCGTGGGAGCTGTATGCTGGCAGCACCGTCCCTCACCAGAGGGTTCCGCCAAGGGGCTGCCCTCTACAATGACACAGGCCCCGAAGTCCCAGCCCCTTGTCCGGGCCACCTTGCGGTGCTAGCAGCTCCTGCCTCACACTTCTGGCTGTCCAGAGTAGTAAAGTGAGACAGAGTCACCTAGAGCTCTTTGCTCTGGGGGTCTTCTGTCACCAGGGGCTTGTGGGAGACAGATGAGAAGGACGATGAGAGGGAAAGTAGACAGACACAGGATACAAAGAGGAAAAAAGAATGAGAGAGAGGTGCTCAGCCAGCGCCCCCCAGATAGGAGGATGCCGTCCCCTTTTCTCCGTGTAGGAGATGCTCCCGTGAAACCAGCAGAGGGAGGCAGCCACGCAGGCGAGGGAGAGACGGGCGGGCAGGGGTTCCAGGCCCCGGCACAGCGGCTCTCTCTGCATGGTGGTGTCTGCGGGGGCCCTGGAGGATCAGCTGCAGTTCTGTGAGCCTGTGGCCCAGCTGCTCACCCCTCCCAGAGCCCCCGCCCCTCCCCGCTGAAGAGCGCTGCTGGCAGAGGCCCCTGCAAATCTCTGGCTTTATCCTCCCCACACATTGAAACCATCAGGCCTCAGCCCCGAGACTGCAGCTTGCCTAGCTCCGTGGGTCAGAGACAAGTCTGGAATGGGGGGCTTTCACGCAAACCAGACCTGGCCTCCTCCAGCCCCTCACTCCCAGGGAAGGGGGGCGGGCCAGGGCCCTCGCTCAGGCTCTAGTTTCAGAACTTTGCAACTACTGTCCTCTATTTTGATTTCTCCGAAACATTTATGAGGCTGCCTTCCACTCTGGCTGCTCGCTCCACCCTCTGCCTCCAAGGGGACTTGGAGTCAATGCTGCAGAAAACAGGGAATTTGAGGGGCCCCAAAGTCCTGGGCTGCTCCATCAAAGCAGCGAGCACCCTCAGTGCCTCGTGTTCCAGGGAAGCCAAATCAAAGGCAAACCCTGAATTCCTGTTGCTCACGGCCAATAAAAACCTTGCTCCAGTGCCGGTTTCCTTTGCTGAAATCAGATATCTTGGTAATAAACAAGTCCGAAAGGCAGGGAAAAGCTCTTGCTTCTTTCTTCTGATTAGTTTTTCTTCCCTTAAAAAAAAAAAAAAAAAAAAAAAAAAAGTTTTCTCCTATAACAGGATGCCTGCCTCAGAAACTTGAGCACAGAAGGCCGCCCTCTCCTGCCCTGCTTCCCCCACTCCTCCAGAACCTTCCCCACTGGGCTCCTGAGGGGCGGGGGCTGGGACCTGGCTTCCCCAGGACTAGACTGCTTAGCTCAAAGGCAGGTCAAAGGGGCTGGGGAGAAGAGGCCTTTGCTGCCTGGGGAGCTGGCTGCCGCTTCGCAGGCTTACAGCAATAGCTGACTTCTCAGCCTCTGGCTGGTGGCCGGCAGCAGTAGGAAGGCGGAGTTTTGACAAAGTGAAACCCCTTTTTTTTCTTTTTTTTCAATTTTTTTTTTTTTTTTTTTTTTTTTTGAGACGGAGTTTCGCTCTTGTTACCCAGGCTGGAGTGCAATGGCGCGATCTCGGCTCACCGCAACCTCCGCCTCCTGGCTTCAGGCAATTCTCCTGCCTCAGCCTCCTGAGTAGCTGGGATTACGGGCACGCGCCACCACGCCCAGCTAATGTTTTGTATTTTTAGTAGAGGCGGGGTTTCACCATGTTGACCGGGATGGTCTCGATCTCTTGACCTTGTGATCCACCCGCCTCGGCCTCCCAAAGTGCTGGGATTACAGGCTTGAGCCACCGCGCCCGGCCATTTTTTTTTCTTTTTTTTTAAGAGACAGTCTCCCTCTGTCACCCAGGCTGGAGTGCATCACGGCTGGTGTAATCACAGTCACTGCAGCCTCAATCTCCTATGCTCAAGCTATCCTTCCACCCCAGCCTCCTGATTCACTGGGACTACAGTTGTGCACCATCATATCCAGCTAATGTTTATATTGTTTGTAGAGACAGGGTCTTGCTACGTTTCCCAGGCTGGTCTTGAACTCCTGGCCTCAAGCAATCTTCCTGCCTCAGCCTCCCAAAACAATGGGATTACAGGCATGGGCCACCACGTCCAGCCAAGGAACCCCTTTTCTTCTAAGGCAGTTCTGGATTCCTCTCAGTGTACTATGGGGCTGTGCAAAGCTGAGCACTGTGTGATTTACTGTGGCATCCACAGAGAGGTAGATCCTGGGCATCAAAGAGGCTGGGAGGGTAGAGGCCTTGGGCCTTTGCTTCCTGGGACTGCCTTGCCCTAGAATGTCTACCCTCTCCCGGGCCCCTGCCTGTCCTTGTCCAATCTCAGGGCAAATGTAACTCCACATGTGGCCTGCTGTGAAGAAGGACCCTCCCCCGAGGTGCTGACATCTCTCTTCTTCCCTCCCAAATAGGTTTTTAAGTGACTTTGCTGTCAGAAGATGCTATTCTGTTTGTTTTTCTTCTGACACTATCTCTCCAGAGAGTTTCTGGTCGAGAGAATTATGTGGAGCCTGGAGATTGCAAGAGAATTGCGCCTAATAGGGAACAGACAGACAAGACACCTTTCATGTCCAGCCAAGTTTCTTTCTCCCTCCTCTTTCTCTCTCTCCCACTTCTCATCTTCCCTTTTTGGCTTCAAAGTTGGCCCTCGTTTGTGCTTGTTTCTTCGGTACATCTGGTGAATAAGGTCACACATTGATTTTATTTTGGAGATTGGCAGCTGGATCAGGCTTAGCTCTGAGGCTGGAGAGCGGCATGGCTGCTGGGAGGGCGGGTGCTGAGACGCTAGCCTGGAATAGCTCAGAGCTAGCGCGCGGTGTCTCTGGGCAGCCTGGAATAGCACGGAGCTAGGGCGCGGTGTCTCTGGGCGGCTGGTGCAGTTGGGACCATTCAAGAAGGCACTCCGGCAGGCAGAGTGGCTTCTGCTCCCTGTGATCTCAAGGCTCGGGAATGTGGGCTTCTAAATTTTTTAAATACAAGAAAAGTGCCCAAAGCCCCCCCCTGCTGTCCCCACCGTGTGCCATTTCGGCTGATCCGTACTGGACTTTACAGGAAAAAAAAGTGTCAGCTCCGAGTCCCTTGAGGCCTCAAAGTGATCACAGAAGAGGAACTTACGCTTAAGGACCCTTACCTTGTAAGGAGCTGCTCAATCACACCATAGTTTACATATGTTGGTGCAAACCGAGTGGAAAAGGAAGCCCTTTTCTTTACCTATGTATTCCTTGAGAGGAGGACAGACTAGTAAAACATTTTGGTAGACAGTTTGGATTCTTTTGTCCTTAGTCATGAGGCTGATGTAATAGCATTCAACTGATTTCATGGTCAAGACAGTCACAGTTCCCAGAGAAATCCTTTCCCCTTGTGCCACTGAAGGCACTCCATTCCTACTGCAGCCAGGAACTGGTAGGCGAGTCCTTCCTCCTTCCAAGCTTGGGTGGGATGCACGCAGCCACTTGTTTTCTGAAAGATGAAGATGTCCTGGATTTTAAGAATGTCCTGTCTGACCTCATTCCTGTGTGTCTAGCCTTGGGGAACAGAATTTGCTGCTGGTCCAGCTTCAGGAGGAGGGCAAGGCTTGCAAACTCTGAGCCCCACAGCCTGTGAGATTAGTGTGACTCGGGAGGAATGTGCTTGGGAGGGAGATGGGATGACGAGAGGGGTGGCCAGTCCTACTCATGGCTGGGTTTCACGCTCTCCTTCCTTCTCACCCCCACTGCCTGTGGTTTCAAAGTTTGTTCTACATTAAGATGCATCAATTCTCAACTATTCCACTGGAATAGAAACATACACTTATTTTACGGTAATAAGGCTCGTTTAAATGAAAGCTGCACATCTAAGAATACGCTACTTATCAATTTTTTTTTTTTTTTTGAGATGGAGTCTTGCTCTGTCACCTAGGCTGGAGTGCAGTGGCTCTATCTCGGCTCACTGCAACCTCTGCCTCCTGGGTTCAAGCAATTCTCCAGCCTCCGGAGTAGCTAGGATTACAGATGTGCACCAACACGCCTAGCTAATTTTTGTATTTTTTTTTTTTTTTTTTTTTTTTGAGATGGAGTTTCACTCTTGTTACCCAGGCTGGAGTGCAATGGCACGATCTCGGCTCACCACAACCTCCGCCTCCTGGGTTCAGGCAATTCTCCTGCCTCAGCCTCCTGAGTAGCTGGGATTACAGGCACGCACCGCCATGCCCAGCTAATTTTTTGTATTTTTAGTAGAGACGGGTTTCACCATGTTGACCAGGATGGTCTCGATCTCTTGACCGTGTGATCCACCCGTCTCGGCCTCCCAAAGTGCTGGGATTACAGGCTTGAGCCACCGCGCCCGGCCCTAATTTTTGTATTGTGTTTTTTTTTTTTTTTTTTTTTTTTTTTGAGACGGAGTTTCACTCTCCTTACTCAGGCTGGAGTGCAATGGCGCGATCTCGGCTCACCGCAACCTCCGCCTCCTGGGCTCAGGCAATTCTCCTGCCTCAGCCTCCTGAGTAGCTGGGATTACAGGCACGCACCACCATGCCCAGCTAATTTTTTGTATCTTTAGTAGAGACGAGGTTTCACCATGTTGACCAGGATGGTCTCGATCTCTTGACCTCGTGATCCACCCACCTCGGCCTCCCAAAGTGCTGGGATTACAGGCTTGAGCCACCGCGCCCGGCTTGTATTGTTAATAGAGATGCAGTTTTACCATGTTGGACAGGCTGGTCTTGAACTCCTAACCTCATGATCTGCCTGCCTCCACCTCCCGAAGTTCTGGGATTACAGGCATGAGCCACCGCACCAGGCACACTTATCAATTATTAAAGGTAGAGATAGAAGATACCAGTGTGGAGTAGTGACCACGTTCTGGGCCAGAAAGTCAAGTCCTGAGTTTATTTCTTGTCCTGCCATCAACTCACCCCGACCTCAGACAAGGAGAACACGGAACCTTCTCTGGGCCCCAGTACCCCGTCCACAAAGACACATTGCCTATCAGCCTACGCTAGCCTACCAGCTGTTGTGATGGTGAAATAAGAGAATATAGAGAATAGTGCTGCATATACCACCAATGCTGAACAAAACGGGGGTACAATTTGAGTATTAAGAGGTTGCTTTAAGAACTGTGATAGGGCCGGGCGCGGTGGCTCAAGCCTGTAATCCCAGCACTTTGGGAGGCCGACGCGGGCGGATCACGAGGTCAAGAGATCGAGACCATCCTGGTCAATGTGGTGAAACCCCGTCTCTACTAAAAATACAAAAAGTTAGCTGGGCATGGTGGTGCGTGCCTGTAATCCCAGCTACTCAGGAGGCTGAGACAGGAGAATTGCCTGAAGCCAGGAGGCGGAGGTTGCGGTGAGCCGAGATCGCGCCATTGCACTCCAGCCTGGGTAACAAGAGCGAAACTCCGTCTCGAAAAAAAAAAAAAAAAAAAGAACTGTGATAGACCGCTAGGGGTGGTGGCTCATGCCTGTAATCCCAGCACTTTGAGAGGCCGAGGCAGGCGGATCACCTGAGGTAGGGAGTTCGAGACCAGCCTGACCAACATGGAGAAACTCTGTCTCTACTAAAAATGCAAAATTAGCTGGGTGTGGTGGTGCATGCCTGTAATCCCCGCTACTTAGGAGGCTAAGGCAGGAGAGTCGCTTGAACCAGGGAGGCGGAGGTTGTGGTGAGCTGAGATGGTGCCACTGCACTCCAGCCTCAGCAACAACAAAATAACTGTGATAGAATCTGTGAGGAGCTCCCCAAGAGATCAAAGTCTTGATGGACTATTGGGAGGCTTTGGGGGCATCTCAAGCCTTCTGAGGCTGGCTTCAGGGCAGGCAAGGACCCAGCATCCTCAGAGACTGTGAGGCTGCATGGTTGGGCCCAATCCGAGAGAACAAGCCATCCAAACTCCAGGAACGGGCTTTCATGAAAATCTAGAAGAAACCCAACCTGCTGCCTATCATGTGTAACGAAAGACAAACTCACAACCTGGCTCAATTTTCTCTCAGCAAAAGATCCCGTTCTGCTGGGGACACTTTGGACACAATTTGGTGTCCTTCCCTTATCTAGATCTAATTGAGCCTTCCCTGACTTTCCTTCTTATTTGCCAGGTTTTTTTGTTTCGTTCTGAGACGGGGTCTCACCTTGTCACCCAGGCTGGAGTGCAGTGGTGTGATCTCAGTGCACTGTGACTTCTGCCTCCCAGGCTCAAGCAATCCTCTCACCTCAGCCTCTGGAGTAGCCGGGACCACAGGCATGTGCCACCATGCCTGGCTCATTTTTTTGGGGGGTATTTTTGGTAAAGACAGGATTTCACCATGTTGCCCAGGCTGGCTGGTATTGAACTCCTGAGGCTCTGCAGGTCACTTGTATCATTTGGGAAAGTCATGTCCCCTCTGGCCTCCATGAGCCTGAGTAACCCTTGCAGGGTAAATTGCTGACAGTGGAGCGCCAGTGCTTGGCCCTCAGGTTAGCCAATGTCGCCATCTAGAGGCAATTCAAAAGTTCCTTGCAGCAAGGGGTAACCTCTATTTTTGTAATTCCTGAAGGGTCCTTTTTCTTGTCTGTCGAAGTTCAGAAGCCCTCTTGTCCACGGGGTAGCTTTGGCTGCGTCTGACTCTAGGGAAGCCCTCCTCCAAAACCAGGCTGACACGATGCCAAGGCATGGGCACAGCTGCTTCCTGTCGATTCCAATGCCCCCTCCTGTTACATTCATTCACTACGCCAGATCGTAAAAAATAAATCTTTTAATTGCTTTGTAATTGGCACAGATGGTATAATTCAAATTCACATTTTTATTTAATAGACTCTGAAATATCACACTGTAGCTCTCATTGAAACAGTACAGAAATGATAATGTTTAAGTTATAAAAGTACATTCAGCAGCAGCATCACGTTTTGAAAGTTACTTGTAAAATCAAAGGCAGGCTTGACGAAATAAGAGAAAAAGCCATCTAGAACATAAAAAACAAGCCATCTGCCGTGACTACTGGAGAACGGTGTTTTGGGACTTTCTGAAGATCTTGCTACTTTATTAATGATCCAGAGGCGTTGCACAATTCTGGCTTGTAGTACAGTGGGGAAGCTGTAACCTTGCCTGGAAAGTGCTCCTCAGGATAAGGAACGTCAAAGGCAGGCTTTGTTGAAACCATGTGCCTGAACAGGCTTTGAAGGAATCTTTCATTTCTTAGGAGTAATGAGATTCACTGGTCTTTGATTTAAAAAAATTATCCTAAGGAGGATTATAGTAGAGATAACATTAAATTCTCATCACTGTAGGTCCCATAGGAAAAACTTGAAGTCCCCTCTCTTCAGGATGATGTCAGAAATGCCTAAGTCCTGCTTATGTTACCCCTTAATTTCAAGAATACCACAGAGTGGCAGTGACACAAGCTCTCATTACCAAATTAATTTTTTTTTTTTTTTTTTTTTTTGAGACGGAGTTTCTCTCGTTACCCAGGCTGGTGTGGAATGGTGTGATCTCGGCTCACCGCAACCTCCGCCTCCTGGGTTCAGGCAATTCTCCTGCCTCAGCCTCCTGAGTAGCTGGGATTACAGGCACGAGCCACCATGTCCAGCTAATGTTTTGTATTTTTAGTAGAGACGGGGTTTCACCATGTTGACCAGGATGGTCTCGATCTCTCGACCTCGTGATCCACCCGCCTCGGCCTCCCAAAGTGCTGGGATTACAGGCTTGAGCCACCGCGCCCGGCCCCTTAATTTTTTTTTAAAGAGACAGGCTGTCTCTAAAAAAGGTGGGAGGTATTATCTGCATATTAAAAGGTTGCTTTAAGAAATGTGGCAGAATCTATGAAGAACTCCCCAAGAGATCAAAGCCTTGATGGATTATTGGGAGATTTCTCTTTTCTTTTGTTTTTGAGGTGGATTCTGTCACCCAGGCTAGAATACAGTGGTACAATCACAGCTCACTGAAGCCTTAAGCTGCTGGGCTCAAGTGATTCTTCCACCTCAGCCACCATGCCCCGTTAATTTTTAATTTTTTTGTAGAGACGGGGTCTCCTGATGTTGCCCAGGCTGGTCTTGAACTCCTAGGCTCAGGCGATCCTTCTGCCTCCACCTCTTAAATTGCTGAGATTACAGGCATGAGTCACCATGACTGGCCAGCAACAATTTGTGTTTGGAGAATTAGCCCGAGCCACTTCCTGAAGCTACCTATACTGCTATTCCAGAGTCGAGAACATCTTCCCATATCTACTGGCTAGGGAATAATCTGGGGGCAGAAATCACTCTGTTGCAGAACAGAAATTTAGACGATGTAGTAGGAGTTTGTAGGGAGTTGTTAACCACAAGGAATTTCCTATTAAAATGGGGTGGAAGAGGGGAATCCCTCTGACTTCTACGATTATAGGCATCAGTGACCAAAGTTTGACCTGGAAAAGGCGTTCATGGACCAGTTCCTGCTCCTGGGCAGAATTCAATATTGAACGTGATTCCTGGCTATTGATTTGATATCTGTTCTGCAGAAATGTTTGAATTTCTCAAACTCAATTCAAAGCTGCTGCTTGAAGGGAGCTTCCTATGTCAGAGACTAAGCACAGACGGTTTCCATGAACACACGTGATCATTAGTGCTCTCCGCAGGTCACAGGAGAGCAGGACTGCGCTGGGACACAGGGAATATCAAACTGAAAACCTAGGTTAGTGCATAGTTAGTGTTCTCGGTATTCCCTGGCTCAGTGCTCCTGGGCCACCTCCGCCGGGGCCTTCACGTCCGCTGCGCACCTGTCCGGTGTAGCTTTCTTTGAGTAATCCCGTTCTCCAAAAATGGTGCTTCCTATTCGGACATTCGTAGATCCTACTTCAATCTGTTGGGAAAGAAGAGACGGCATCGAGGACCAGGTTTAAAATAACGAAGTGGGGCCAGGTGTGGTGGCTCACGCCTGTAATCCAAGCACTTTGGAGGCCAAGGCGGGCGGACCACCTGAGGTCGGGAGTTCAAGACCAGCCTGACCAACATGGTGAAACCCCGTCTTTAAAAAAAAAAAAATAACGAAGCGGAGCCAGTGCCCAAGCTGTGCTCCCATTCTGGCTCTCAGGAGCCTTCCATGAAGAACAGTAACACTGCCGAAGATGGCTCCGGGGCAGCTGCTCTCCTGAGAGGCAGTTCAACCTCTGAGAGTGTATATAGGAAACAAGTAGGGGTTTCTCTGGGTTTCTAGTGGTTGGGGAGTGTGGCTGGCACTCAGCTAGGTGGGGGTCAAGGATGCCGGATGTCCAGTGTGGAAAGCAGCCAAACAGCAAAGAGTTGTCTTACAGCCCACCTACCTTTCCAATGTGCCATGGTCAGGTAGATGAAAACAATATCCTTATGATTATCTGACCAAATTCCATTTGACTTATAAATGCAATGTATTTGCACTGTTTTAATAAATATTGTCCAGGAATGCAAGTTTATATTTTGATTTTTGAAACTTTATCAAAAGTTATTTGCTATTCCAGAAAATCATGTATTTGCACTGCCACTCCAGCACACCTATATCAGTTTATATTTACAGCTGTTGATGTACATACAAGACTGTTGGTAAACCTACACATAAGATGAAGCCTCGGCTGGGAGCTTTGGGAGGTCAAGGTGGGCGGATCATTTGAGGTCAGGAATCAAGACCAGCCTGGCCAACATGGTGAAACCTCATCTTTACTAAACATAAAAAAAAATTAGCCAGGTGTGGTGGTGGGCACCTGAAATCCCAGCTACTTGGGAGGCTGAGGCAGAAGAATCACTTGAACCTGGGAGGTGGAGTTTGCAGTGAGTTGAGACTGCGCCACTGAACTCTGGCCTGGGTAACAGAGTGACATTGTCTCCAAAAGTAAAAGATGAAGCCTCAGGCTGCTTGATTATGATTTGCTGTTATATAGCCACACCCATTTTACGTAATAAAATGCCTTTCCAAAAATTATAGCTTAAATTCTTATTTTCCTTTGGATTATACTCATGGAATTATGTTTATAATTTATGGAATTATATTTCTAATTAATTTCCTATTTTAGATCAGGCATCCCCAAACTTTTTACACAGGGGGCCAGTTCACTGTCCCTCAGACCGTTGGAGGGACGCCACATACTGTGCTCCTCTCACTGACCACCCTTCCTGAAGTGCGGCGGAGGGCCAGATAAATGGCCTCAGGAGGCCGCATGCGGCCCACGGGCCGTAGTTTGGGGACGCCTGTTTTAGATGATACTTATGGAATTATACTTCATTTTAAAATTCAAAGCCAGGTGCGGTGGCTCACGTCTGTAATCCCAGGACTTTGGGAGGCCGAGGCGGGTGGATCATGAGGTCAAGAGATCGAGACCATCCTGGTCAACATGGTGAAACCCCGTCTCTACTAAAAATACAAAAAATTAGCTGGGCATGGTGGCGTGTGCCTGTAATCCCAGCTACTCAGGAGGCTGAGGCAGGAGAATTGCCTGAACCCAGGAGGCGGAGGTTGCGGTGAGCCGAGATCGCGCCATTGTACTCCAGCCTGGGTAACAATAGCGAAACTCCATCTCAAAAAACAAAACAAAACAAAAAAACAAAACAAAAAAAATAAAATTCAGATGTCAGGCTATGATTTCTACACATTTCAAAAAAGAAAGGGAGTGGGGACTGCAAGATGCTGGAATAGCTGAGAACCCTGAGACTGGGTACCCTACTGCCACCCCGAGGCATTTCCAAGATCTCTAGCAAAGATCTGCCCTTGCGTCAGCCTCTCAGACCCCAAACCCCTGCCCCTCAAGGCAGGCAGGGCACTGGCAGGACACTCACCGCGTGCTGGAAATCCATGGACATGCCCATGCTCAGCTCAACCTGGTCAGCACGGATGTTCAGCTTTTTACACAGCTCCTCCCGGAGGGAAAATAACAGCTGACAGAAAGAGATGACACCTGTTTTACTCCTGCCTTCTCTAACGATGCCCCAAAGTGGCTGAATCTGAACTTCTCTGACAACGGTTATGTATTTCTCATGATTTCAAGGCCTGTCGAAATTGTCAGAAGTTACTGAAAGGGTTTTTTGCAAACTATCCCACTTTCAAGAAAACTATTAGTTGCTGGAGAGGAAGAAAAAGCTCATATTCTCTAAAGACCATGTTTTAGCCAATTTCAAGTTAAGTTGAGAAAGGTTTGTGGGGCTGGGGAACCTGTTCTTCCCTCTTCCTTCTGAGAAGAGTTCAGAAGAGGGAGAGAACACCCGGCAGGCAGTGTCTGATGTCTCTGCAGTCCGCACTGCAGCCGGCCCTGCAGCAGCACTCCAGCACCCTGCCTCTTAAGCACATGAGCAATCCCAACCCCCCAATACCTGGAAGTCTGGATTTGGTCCTTGACTAAGATCATGTCCAACGCTTCCTATGGTCATCAGTCCCACAAACTCCAGGCTAGGACATTTGGTGTTTATGTGCTCCACGATGGCTACAGTTTCTGAAGGTGGGAGGCCATGTTTACCTTCACGGAAAGAAACGGAAGACAGGTATACTGCAAGGGTAAATGGCCAGAGGCTTCCTCTGGCTTCCATTTTCACCCCTTCCTTATGACAGAGGAGGTGACCCCCCAACAAGAGAAACTCTTGAAAGAGGCTCAAGTCCTGAAGAGTAACTTTATTTATTTATTTATTTATTTGAGACGGAGTTTCACTCTTGTTACCCAGGCTGGAGTGCAATGGCGCGATCTCGGCTCACCGCAACCTCCGCCTCCTGGGTTCAGGCAATTCTCCTGCCTCAGCCTCCCGAGTAGCTGGGATTACAGGCGTGCGCCACCATGCCCAGCTAATTTTTGTATTTTTAGTAGAGATGCGGTTTCACCATGTTGACCAGTATGGTCTCGATCTCTTGACCTCGTGACCCACCCGCCTCAGCCTCCCAAAGTGCTGGGATTATAGGCGTGAGCCACCGCGCCCGGCCGAGTAACTTTATATACTTGGGATTTTCTATGTTGCTCTGCTTCTGGTCAGATTCTGAATTTCTCAAGGAAAGAGCTATCAATTAGATTCTCTTTCCTCCACCTCAGGATTTTAGCTGAGAACAGCTAGGAGACATGGAAAATAAAAAATCTTGCTTTTTTGGGATACCAGGAAGATTTGCATTGCCAAAATGCCAGATGAACCTGAGAATTACTTTTCTAAGTCAACAATTTTTATAGTTTATTAATTTAATAGAGTCGCAAAAAATTTAAAATAAAGTACATGTTAAACATTTTTGGATATATTTGCCAAGTTTAATTGAACTTTCTAATTAACGACTGGAAGAGAAATCTGCAGCAACCAGTTATTTGTTATGCAGTTGTAAGAGCTATTGATATTGTCTTGCCCCCATTTATTAGGGAGAGATGCCAGTAACATTTACTTCAGTCTTTAACCCGGGCTTATTATAGCTAATTATCAAGAAATGAGAAAATATAAACTTGATCTACAGTCGATTTCAGATTTCTATTGATAATTGGGATTTAAACCCAGGGAGTCTGACTCTACACTGTTATCTAGAAAACAGATCCTCTTTGCACCAGGAGAACTGGAGGGAAAAAAAAAAGAGAGAGAGAGAGAAAAAAAGAAAACAGATCCTCTACTGTGCTCCTGTGTACTGTACTAAGATTTTGTGAATACTGGTGCTTTGATGGTTGCAATCGAATGCCTGAACTGCATACATTTATTCCTTTTTTTTTTTTTTTTTTTGAGACGCAGTTTCACTCTTATTACCCAGGCTGGAGTGCAATGGCGCGATCTCGGCTCACCGCAACCTCCGCCTCCTGGGTTCAGGCAATTCTCCTGCCTCAGCCTCCTGAGTAGCTGGGATTACAGGCATGTGCCACCATGCCCAGCTAATTTTTTGTATTTTTAGTAGAGACAGAGTTTCACCATGTTGAGCAGGATGGTCTCGATCTCTTGACCTCGTGATCCACCTGCCTCGGCCTCCCAAAGTGCTGGGATTACAGGCTTGAGCCACCGCACCCGGCGCATACATTTATTCTTAACAAATAGCTAACAATTATGTGTAGGGTTCTGTGCTAACAGCGCTGTCTGGATTACCACGTTCAATCCTAACCACACCCCCTGAAGCAAGCATTATCATGATACCATTGCCAGAAAAGGAAACTGAGGTACAGAGAGATTAGGTAACTTATCCAAGGTTATAATACTAGAAAGAAGTGAAGCTCAAACCCAAGGTCTGTCTGATTTCAAGCCAGTGCTTCTATTCACACTATGTTACACTGTTAATCCAAGCCCCATAAAGATATTCATTGACTGGTGCGCACAGTAATTTTTTTTTTTTTTTGAGATGGAGTCTTGCTCTGTCGCCCAGGCTGGAATGCAGTGGTGTGATCTCGGATCACTGCAACCTTCACCTCTTGGGCTCAACAGATCCTCCTGCTTCAGCCTCCTGAGTAGCTGGAACTACGGGTACACCACGCCTGGCTAATTTTTGTAAGTTTAGTAGAGATGAGGTTTCACCATGTTGGCCAGGCTGGTCTTGAACTCCTAACCTCAGGTGTTCCACCTGCCTCAGTTTCCCAAAGTGCTGGGATTACAGGTGTGAGCCATCGCACCCAGCCCACTCACAGTAATTATATTCCATTCTCTCTCAATGTAACATTTAGTAATTAGTTTTTAAGACCTAAGAGTACTTACATACAAATTTAAAATACTCCTTGCAGGAGTGATGGTGACCTTTGGGGATTTTTCAGATGAAAGTCACAATCCCAGGCCAGGCATAGTGGCTCATGCCTTTAATCTCAGCACTTTGGGAGGCTGAGGCAGGTGGAACACCTGAGGTCAGAAGTTCCAAGACCAGCCTGGCCAATATGCTGAAACTGTGTCTCTACTAAAAATACAAAAATAGCCAGGTGTGGTGGTGGGTGCCTGTAATCCTAGCTACTTGGGAGGCTGAGGCAGGAGAATTGCTTGAACCTGGGAGGCAGAAGTTGCAGTGAGCTGAGATCCCACCACTGCACTCTAGCCTAGGTGACAGAGTGAGACTCCATCTCAAAAAGAAAACAATGTCAACAACAAAAAAATGAAGTCACAATCCCCTTCTTCACTCCCCATCCTTCTTCCCCTAAAATTAAGATATAATGAACCGTGATGTAGTAAATCATGATGTAAAGACTGGCTTGCATGTCATTATGCTACCTAGATCATTCAAAAAACAGCCTACTTAAGAGGCCTGTGATCCTGTGATTTGTTTCCATAACCTCCTTCATCAGATACTTGGGCCTACCCGTTCTCCCTGAGCTTCAACCACCCTAAGGGAAGAATAATCTACAATTCAGGTCTAGTCACTTACTCTCCTCTCCGCTGGTGTTAATCTGGACCATAACCTTTAACCTTTCAGGAGAACCTTTTTTCTGCCAGGAACTGTTCACTTTGTCTGCCAACTTCACAGAATCCACTGTTTCCAGCATGAAGAGATTGGGGACAGCTGTAATGAGACAGAGGCAAGGTAGTATTCCTTATACACTCTATTGCAGCAAGTAACATACAACAAATCTCTGACTTGGTAGAGGGAAAAATATGCCAGGAAAAGAAAAACACAGTTAAATCTCAGTTCCTCTAAGAAGACAAATGTGACAGTTTTACTAGATACAAATTCAAATGTCAGACCATCCCCAGCAAAGGTAACTAAGGGAAATGCTGACATACATGATCAGGCAGTACATATATCAATATGCTTCAAGAAGCTGGTAATGAACAGATTCCTAATAACAGGCTCGATCTGTGTCTCAGTTCAAACTGAGAGAAACAGGTCAGGATGACAGTGAAGAAAGGATGACCAGTGGAAGCTAAGATGCTTCCCCGGCATATCACCACATTCTTCAACTTTCTGGGCTGAGGATATTCTTATTCAACAAGGACATCACAATAACCCCAACACTGGCTGGGCATGGTGGCTCACACTTTAATTCCAGCACTTTGGGACGCTGAGGTGGGTGGATCACCTGAGGTCAGGAGTTTGAGACAAGCCTGACTAATCTGATTAAACTGTCTCTACTAACAATGCAAAAATTAGCGGGCATGGTGGAGCACACCTGTAATCTCAGCTGCTTGGGAGGCTGAGGAAGGAGAATAGCATGAACCCAGGAGCTGGAGGTTGCAGTAAGCTAAGATCACACCACTGCACTCCAGCCTGGGTGACAGAGCAAGACTCTGTCTCAAATACAACAACAACAACAACAACAACAACAACAACAACAAACCAAAACCCAAGAAATCCCAAATGACCCCAACACTGAAAGTTAATTGAGACACTGAATCATAAAGCCATCTTCTTTTTCAAAGATGCATGTGAAAGGAAGCACCAGCTTTGCTTCAGCTAATTCACAACAACTGTGACAAAAGAACCTGCACCAGTAGCTTACTTTAACTGAACACAGAAATCCTCCAGGTAGTATGTGAATCACTTTATATGTATTATTTCTTTTGAATCTTCACCACAGTTCACAAAGCACTGTTCTTGTCCCTATTTTTACAGAAGGGGATACTAAGATGCAGAAAGGTGACTTCACATTCTTTTTTTATTTTTTGAGATGGAGTTTCACTCTTGCCACCCAGGCTGGAGTGTAATGGAGTGATCTTGGTTCACAGCAACCTCCATCTCCTGGGTTCAAGCGATTCTCCTGCCTCAGCCTCCCGAGTAGCTGGGATTACAGGCATGCACCAGCACATTCAGCTAATTTTTGTATTTTTGGTAGAGACGAGGTTTCAGCATGTTAGCCAGGCTGGTCTCGAACTCCTGATTGCAGGTGATCTGCCCACCTCAGCCTCCCAAAGTGTTGGGATTACAGGTGTGAGCCACCAAACCTGGCCTTTACATTCTTTTTTATTTTTATTTTTTTGAGACGGAGTTTCGCTCTTGTTACCCAGGCTGGAGTGCAATGGCGCGATCTCGGCTCACCGCAAGCTCCGCCTCCTGGGTTCAAGCAATTCTCCTGCCTCAGCCTCCTGAGTAGCTGGGATTACAGGCATGTGCCACCATGTCCAGCTAATTTTTTGTATTTTTAGTAGAGGCGGGGTTTCACCATGTTGACCAGGATGGTCTTGATCTCTCGACCTCGTGATCCACCCGCCTCGGCCTCCCAAAGTGCTGAGATTACAGACGTGAGCCACCGCGCCCGGCGCCTTTACATTCTTAATACTGAATTTCAGCTCAGGTTACTTTACTGAAAAAAATATAAATTTGAAAAAATGACAAAAAGTGTACATGCTTGATGTAAGAAAATTAAGCAATATAGAAGCATATGCAGTAGAAAGTCAAAGCCCCTCACCCTAATTAACAACTGGAGGAGAAATCTGCAGCAAGCAGTTATTTGTTATGCAGTTATAAGAGCTATTAACATTGTCTTGCCCCCCATTTATTAGGTGGAGATGCCAGTAACATTTACTTCAGTCTTTAGGGCAGATTATAGCTAATTATCAAGAAACGATAAAGACTTGATCTGGCCGGGCGCGGTGGCTCAAGCCTGTAATCCCAGCACTTTGGGAGGCCGAGGCGGGTGGATCACGAGGTCGAAAGATCGAGACCATCCTGGTCAACATGGTGAAACCCCGTCTCTACTAAAAATATAAAAAACTAGCTGGGCGTGGTGGTGCATGCCTGTAATCCCAGCTACTGAGGAGGCTGAGGCAGGAGAATTGCCTGAGCCCAGGAGGCGGAGGTTGCGGTGAGCCGAGATCGCGCCATTGCACTCCAGCCTGGGTAACAAGAGCGAAACTCCGTCTCAAAAAAAAAAAAAAAAAAAAAAAAAAAAAAAGACTTGATCTATAGTCAATTTCAGATTTCTATTGATAATTGGGATTTAAATAGTGATATCCTAGAAGATATCACTATTATATTAGTGATGTTAATTCTTCCAGATCTGTTTCAGCATATCTTTAGCCAACCAAATACACATGCGCACATACACACAAATGTATAATTTCTTTTCTTCTGTTTATTAAAAATAATACAAATTGGATCACACTAAATATTCTACAGGTTGCTTACTTCTAGTAAGCACTACAGAGTTTGGAGTTTTTTTCCCACATCAATATCACAAATCCACTGGTACTTTTAAAACACTGTAGCATTCCACAGGATAGATTATCACAGTTTATGTAACTATTCCCCTTGTTGATGCACATTAGATTGTTTCTTATTTCTTGTTACAAAAACAAAGCTTAGATATAGAACTCTGCGGTATGTACAAGTATTTCAGATGGGTACTTTGCCAATATTTTCTCCCATTCTGAGTTGTCTCTTCACTTTGTTGTTTCCTTTGCTCTGCAAGAGCTTTTGTTTTCTTTTTCCCCCGAGGTGGAGTCTCACTCTGTCGCCCAGGCTGGAGGGCAGTGGTGCAATCTTGGCTCACTGCAACTTCTGCCTCCTGTGTTCAAGTAATTCTTTTGCCTCAGCCTCCCAAGTAGCTGGGATTACAGATGCCTACCACTACACCTGGCTAATGTTTTTATTTTTAGTAGAGATGGGGTTTTGCCATGTTGGCTAGGCTGTTCTTGAACTCTTGACCTCAGGGATCCACCCACCTTGGCCTCCCAAAGTGCTGGGATTACAGACATCAGCCACTGTGCCCAGCCTGCAAGAGCTTTTTAACTTCATGTGATCCCATCTGTCCATTTTTGCTTTGGTTGCCTGTGCTTTTGGAGTATTTACTCAAGATATCTTTGTTCAGGGCAGGTGCAGTGGTTCACACCTGTAATCCCCACACTTTGGGAGGCCAAGGAGGGCAGATCACTTGAGGCCAGGAGTTTGAGACCAGCCTGTCCAACACAGTAAAACCCTGTCTCTACCAAAAAATACAAAAATTAGCTGGGTGTGGCTGGGCATGGTGGCTCATGCTTGTAACACGAGCACTTGGGGAGGCCCAGGTGGTCGAATCACTTGAGGCCAGGAGTTTGGCTAACATGGTGAAACCCTGTCTCCATTATTTAAAAGTATTAGCTGGGCGTGGTGGCACATGCCTGTATTTCCAGCTACTTGGTAGGCTGAGGCAGGAGAATTCCTTGAACCCAGGAGGCAGAGGATGCAGTGAGCTGAGATCATGCCACTGTACTCCAGACTGGGTGACAGAGCAAGGCTGTCTCAAAAAAACAAAAAAACGGCTATGCATGGTGGCTCACACCTGTGATTTCAGAACTTTGGGTGTTCAAGGCAGACGGATCACGAGGTCAGGAGATTGAGACCATCCTGGCTAACAAGGTGAAACCCTGTCTCTACTAAAAATACAAAAAATTAGCCAGGCGTGAGGACAGGCACCTGTAGTCCCAGATACTTGGAAGGCTGAGGCAGAAGAGTCCTTGAACCCGGGAGGTGGAGGTTGCAGTGAGCAGAGATCAGGACACTGCACTCCAGCCTGGGCAACAGAGTGAAACTCCGTCTCAAAAAATAAATTAAAAAGTAAAAAAAAAAGAAAGGAAGAAAATGCACATATATATATTTGACTGCAAGTGATCCTCCCACCTTGACCTCCCAAAGAGTTGGGATTACGGGTGTGAGTTATTGCATCTGGCCTCAATAAGCCTTTATGGAAATGAATTGAACCATAAGGTTGAATGAGTATAATGGGTTATCCAGAGGGGAAAATGGCACCAAAACAACACAGTTCTGTTAGGGTTTCCTGCCCCTTCTATGCCTGCTGGCTCCTTCCCCCTCCCTCTTCCCATCACCTTTACATATTTCCAACAAGGCTGGGTGCAGCAGTTCACACCTGTAATCCCAGCACCTTGGGAGGCTGAGGTGGGTGGACCACTTGACATCAGGAGTTTGAGACCAGCCTGGCCAACGTGGTAAAACTCCATCTCTATGCTAAAAACACAAAACTTAGCTGGGTGTGGTGGCACACGCCTGTAATCCCAGCTACTTGAGAGGCTGAGGCAGGAGAACTGCTTGAACCCAGGAGGCGGAGGTTGTAGAGGTGGTAGTGAGCCGAGATCATGCCACTGTACTCCAGCCTGGGCGCGAGAGTGAGACCCTGTCTCCAAAAAAAAAAAAAAAAAACAACCTTTGTCCAGACTAATGTCTTGGAGAGTTTCCCCAATATTTTCTTTTAGTAGTTTCAGGTCTTAGATTTAGATTTAAGTCTTTAATCCATTTTGATTTGATTTCTGTATATGGTGAGAGATAGAAGTATAGTTTTATTCTTTTGCATATGGATATCCAGTTTTCCCAATGGCGTTTATTGAAAAGACTGTCCTTTCCCCAGTGTATGTTTTTGGCACCTTTGTTAAAAATAAGTCCTCTGTAGATGTACAAATTTATTTTTGGGTTCTCTATTCTGTTTCATTGGTCTATGTGTCTGTTTTTATGCCAGTATCATACTGTTTTGGTTACTATAGCTCTGCAATATAATTTGATTATATCAGGTAATGTGATTCCTCCAGTTTTGTTCTTTTTTGCTCAGGATGGCTTTGGCTATTGTGGGTCTTTTGTGGTTCCATATGAATTTCGGGATTATGTTTTTCTATTTCTGTGAAGAATGTCATGGTATTCTGATAGGGACTGCATTAAATCTGTAGATTGCTTTGGGTAATAAGGACATTTTTACAATACATCAAATTTTACAATACATCAAAAAATCAATTCATGAATTGATTTTTCCAATACATGAACATGGAATATCTTCCGATTTTTCATGTTCTCTTCAATTTCTTGCATCAGTGTTTTGTAGTTTTCATTGCAGAAAGCTTTTGCTTCTTTGGCTAAGTTTATTCTTAGGTATTTCATTTGTAGCTATTGTGAATGGGATTACTTTCTTGATTTCTTTTCCAGATCATTCTCTGCTGGCATATAGAAATGCTACTGATTTTCGTATATTGATTTTGTATCCCGCAATGTTACTGACTTTGTTTTTCGGTTACAATAGTTTTTCGACAGAATCTTTAGGCTTTTCTAAGACTGCACAGTTTTAGAATCTCCTGGTAAGATGAAAGAATACCCATTTACTCACCCCCTCAAAACACTGGATCTTTGAAGCAGTCTTTTTGAGTTTTTACAAGCCTGATTTGTGAAAGTTACTTTGTATTTCTCTGTTTGAGGATGAATGCTTTTCATTTGATTACCGGACTTCTGTATTTTGACCCCTTGTGAACTGCCTCAGTTTTTGCCTATTTTTCTTCCTATAGATTAAACAAAAAGATTTGTAGCTCTTTATGTATTCTGAACATTAACTTCTTCCCTCTTCAAAAATATTATTTTTCTCCCACTCTGTGCCTTCCTTTTGCTTTGACATGCAGAAAGCTTTAATTTTTGTGTGTTCAAATCTGCTAGTTGTTCTTTTTAAACTCATTATTATTATTATTGTTATTTTTTGACTGGGTCTCCTTTGTCACCCAGGCTGGAGTGCAGTGGCGCGATCTCAGCTGACTGCAACCTCTGCCTCCAGGTTCAAGTGATTCTCCTGCCTCATCCTCCCCAGGTAGCGGGGACTACATGTGCCTGGCTAATATTTGTATTTTTAGTAGAGACGTGTTTTGCCATGTTGGCCAGCCTGGTCTCAAACTCCTGAACTCAGGTGATCCACCCACCTCGGCCCCCGAAAGTGCTGGGATTATAGGCATGCGCCACTGGGCCCAGCCTCCATGTCTTTCCTAATTTTATTTTACTATAAATTTTTTTTTTTTTTTGAGACGAAGTCTTGTTCTGTCACCTAGTCTGGAGTGCAGTGGCATGATCTTGGCTCACTACAACCTCCACCTCTGGAGTTCAAGCAAGTCTCCTGCCTCAGCCTCCTAAGTAGCTGGGACTACAGGCACACGCCACCACATCTGGTTAATTTTTGCATTTTTAATAGAGTTGAGGTTTCACCATGTTGGTCAGGCTTGTCTCGAACTCCTGACCTCAAGTGATCCATCTGCCTCACCTGCCAAGGTGCTGGGATTATAGGCGTGAGCCACCGTGCCTGGCCTATGTTACCACAATTCTTAATTTTACTTTACTATAGTTACTTTACTGTACTCTATTTTATTTACTGCAGCCTTTTATTTAAAGGAAAAAGAACAGAAACGTCTCTTTTGCTAGTTAAAAAAATTTATGGGCTGCAATTCTTTATAATTTTTCTGAAAGACAACCAAATAATAATAAACATGAGGTAGGGCAGGTTTCCAAGTATGTAGAAGCCAGGCAACTGTGAATACGTTCTGTTCTTGGCATGATGTTTTCTCCTTATATTAAGAACTCAGACTTTCCGAAAGAAATTCCAAAAACATATGGTGAACTAGGGATAGTCTAAAAGTTGCTATCTCTTCCAGAGACGGTAGTTACAAGCAATACAATAACAGAGCAATTTTGTCTTCATATTTAGAGTTTTATCTTACCCATCAATTTGTTGACATTTTGTTTCTGTAGGTGGCCAATGAAGTGCCACTTGATCTCAGGACACATAGACAGAATCTGAAGAGAAAAGGTAACCATGTGTAACTTAGATTTTCACAGATGTCTTGCTGCTTCCAACACCTTGCTCACTCCCTGTCACCTTTCACATCCACTCTTTGATCCTTAAATGTAATAAACTATCACAGGCCGGGCGTGGTGGCTCAAGCCTGTAATCCCAGCACTTTGGGAGGCCGAGGCGGGTGGATCACGAGGTCGAGAGATCGAGACCATCCTGGTCAACATGGTGAAACCCCGTCTCTACTAAAAGTGCAAAAAATTAGCTGGGCATGGTGGCACGTGCCTGTAATCCCAGCTACTCAGGAGGCTGAGGCAGGAGAATTGCCTGACCCCAGGAGGCGGAGGTTGCGGTGAGCCGAGATCGCGCCATTGCACTCCAGCCTGGGTAACAAGGGCGAAACTCCGTCTCAAAAAAAAAAATAAATAAATAAAATAAAAAAATAGCCGGGCGCGGTGGCTCAAGCCTGTAATCCCAGCACTTTGGGAGGCCGAGGCGGGTGGATCACGAGGTCGAGAGATCGAGACCATCCTGGTCAACATGGTGAAACCCCGTCTCTACTAAAAATACAAAAAATTAGCTGGGCATGGTGGTGTGTGCCTGTAATCCCAGCTACTCAGGAAGCTGAGGCAGGAGAATTGCCTGAACCCAGGAGGCGGAGGTTGCGGTGAGCCGAGATCGTGCCATTGCACTCCAGCCTGGGTAACAAGAGCGAAACTCCGTCTCAAAAAAAAAAAAAAATAAACTATCACAATCTTCATCCGGCCTCCTAATGAGGTAAAAGGATAGAGAAAAGTCTAAGGCTTTTGTTCTGCTTCCCTTCCTTGTTCCCATCAATTTCCTCCATCTTTCAGTTACCGGCCATCAGGGATGAACTGATAAGCTTTCAAATCTTGAAAAGATGCAAAATTACAGCAAGCTCCCGAAACCACCATTTCCAAATAGCCACGAAGGAGAAAACGATAGTCTGAACAAAGAGAAACATCTAGCTGATAATTATTTGGAACTCAAGGTGAAAGTTAACATTTCTATCCCCAGCCCAATCTAAAGTCAACCATCCTAAAGCTGCTCTACAGCTCAGCCACCAAGATGGGTCTAATTTTCAACTAAAGAGCCACGATTTAGATATAAATTAAAGAATTCAGCTATCTACTTACTTTAGGATTTGATGCTTTTTCTAGCAGTTCCTGAACCTAAAAGGTAAAAACAGAACAAGTCAGAAGCCTGGCAAACACGATGCTTCCAAAGGCACTTCAGGAACAGGCTCTTACATAGTTCTCGCCAAAAGTGCGCTGCCCATGACCATAGGCCTCAATCACCATGTCTACAGGTTTGGTCTTGCTGACAGCCACTAGTCGAGGCTGGATGGCTGGGAGATCCTGCCAAGAGGGAAAGAAACATGAGTGAATGTTTGGGAATATTATCCCAATGAATCCCATAGGATACATCCTGTATAGACAGGCATTGATCTCAAATTGGCATTAGGTAAGATCCATTTTTTCAACACTGTAGGCAGATCAATTTCAAATAGTGGTGATCAAATGTTTTTTAGGTGCATGACCTCTCAATCTAATATGTTAGCGATGTCAGTATTTAGCAAAAGAAATTTCTCTCTCAGGAGAGCTGGGCCAGTTAAAGCAGTATTTCCTTGTGTGGTCTTGGACCAACTGTATCAGCATCACCTGGGTGAGAATTTCTTTTTCTTTTTTTTTTTTTTTTGAGATGGAGTTTTACTCTTGTTGCCCAGGCTGGAGTGCAATGGTGTGATCTTGGCTCACTGCAACCTCTACCTCCCAGGTTCAAGCGATTCTCCTGCCTCAGCCTTCCGAGTAGCCGGGAGTATAGACATGTTCCACCTTGCCAGCTAATTTTGAATTTTTAGTAGAGACAGGGTTTCTCCATGTTGGTCAGGCTGGTCTTGAACTCCTAACCTCGTGATCTGCCTGCCTTGGCCTCCCAAAGTGCTGGGACTACAGGTGTGAGCCACCACGTCCAGCCGATAATTTACTTTTCAACAATCTCTACAGATGATTCTCAAACATACCAATGTTGGAGACTTAAGAATCACTTCATTAATAGAAGGCTGTACTCTTTGAGCAAAAGAGAGGTCACTTCTGGCTTCCGAAACTCTAATGTTAGCAGTTTTGGTAACTCATCCTGGTCCTAGTGTATCATTACACCATAATAACACTGCTCCATTTACCCTACAAATGGCCTGCTTAGGTAACTAAGTAATTGATTGTTCAATCTGTGAATTAAGAACCAGTGGCACGGCCAGGTACAGTGGCTCATCCCTGTAATATCAGCACTTTGGGAGGCCGAGGCGGGTGGGTCACCTGAGGTTAGGAGTTCAAGACCAGCCTGGCCAACATGGTGAAACCCCTGTCTCTACTAAAAATACAAAAAATTAGCCAAGCATGGCGGTGGGCATCTGCAATCTGAGCTACTCGGGAGGCTGAGGCAGGAGAATCACTTGAACCTGGGAGGTAGAGATTGCAGTGAGCCGAGATCACATCACTGCATTCCAGACAGAGACTCCATCTCAAAAAACAAAGAAAAGAAAAGTAAAGAACTAATGGCAGAACTAAGACTGCAACACAAAATTATTCTGGACTCAGGATCAGACTTATCTGACATCCTCCCATGACCACTACACAAACAGCAGGGGTTCTATGCATTCTGCTGACCCAATCCACATAGAAACAGTAAGAGAAGAGATTCATTTATCCTTGCATGATTCAGTCTTCCTGTATCTATCACCCCCTGGAGTTTTCACAGAATCACAGTGTTCTCAAGGACATGGAGTCAGTCAATTAGAAAAATGCCTCCTCTTCCTTCCTTCCACAGGGATGCATAACCAGCCTCTTTTGAGTCCAAGTCGTGACGACCGGGATTATGCTGATAATTGATGTTTTTCAGTCACCCGAACAGGCAGCCCATGTGCCTGAGCGTTTCCCTGAGAGAACCTCCAGGGTGATGTTTGTTAGGGGAAGTCCTAGATTTTTCTTGGAGAATCACCAAGAATCACAGAATATTAACATCAGAAAGGAGCTCAGAGCTTTCAGAGATTATTGCATTGCTTGTACAGGGAGGGAAATACTGCGGGCCTGACTTGTTCAAGGTAATGTCTAAAGAATAGTCAGTCAAGGAAAGACTATAATACAGGTCTTGGCTTCAGCCAGCATAAATGCTCGATCAGAGAAACCCGTGACCTCTATGTTTAGGTCCATCTCATTCCACACCATTCAGCTTAAACTTGCACTGAGGTGGACAGATTTTGATTCTTGGTCTAATCAAAGTCCAAGAGGAGGCAAAAATATATACACAAAAGATGAAATCTCCCCTTAACTGGCTTGGGATTGGACTGCTCCCTCCTGCACCCACCAACAAGTGCCTCTGTGGTGCCAGTGAAGTCCGGCCAGTCCATCCTCATCTCGGCCTGCGGGTGGCACTGGCATTTCCAGGGCACTTAGCAGCTGAGACGCTGCCACACTCGCGGTCTCGGGCGGGTCTGGCCTCCGCGGGGTGCTCTTCTACCCCCGTCCCCCTTACTGTCCGTGGGCACAGGCCTGGCCTCCCTCACGTCCGCCAAGGCTGTCGACCCCGAAACGACGCAGTTCGACGCGGTTCACAAGTGGCCACGATGCCTGGACACTAAGTCATTTTCCCGAGGTAGCGGTACCCTCTGCTCCAACGTAGCCAATCTCCAGAAACCTACCAGACTCAGGGCAAGGAAGCTGGGGAAGCCCTTCGCTAGCTTTTTGGTGGCCCTCGGCGGCCGACGGGTCCCGCCTCTTCGGGAGACCCCTCTGCGTCACCGTGACGACCCATTCCCACGCAGGTGTCCCTCTCCTCAGGGCGTCCTCCCACTGTCCCCACGCAGCCTCTTTCCTCACCCGCGGCCGCCGCGCCACCGCCTGCTGCACGCGCTCGTTCACCGCCCGCAGTGCGCACCCGACTCCCAGCTCTGCCGACATGCTGCCAGCTCTCCACATCCCCCGGGGACCGACGCCTAGCCGGGAGACCCAGGCAGCCCCAGGTTCGGACCATCTTCCGGTTCCGCCCAGCTCGCTCCGTGTAAACCAATCATTGCTCACTATCGAGTCGTCTCACCCAATCAACACCGGTGTAGCGCGGAGAGCCGTTCCCCCGCCCCGGGCGTCGGCCATCTTGGGGAGGTCACTCGCGAACCTGGAAATGAGGATCCTGGGGGCCGAGGTCCTGCGTGCCTGACTCTGAGGGCCTCATCCCGTGTGCTCCCCTCTTTCCTGAGCCTCAGCAGCTGCCGTTTCCCACTCCCAAGGGACTTTTGTGGGGCAAAAACGCATCCTGTACTCGGGGAGTCCTATTCCCTTTCAATGCCTTGCCAGGCTTGCAGGTTCCTGGCTTTCTGGCCGCGGGGAACCAGGATTAGAAGTGACTGGGGCGGGAGCCAGGGCTTTTCTCTTTCAGGTGGTTCTTGCGAGGAGCCCGTAAGCGATATGAAAGGAAACTCTTCTTTTCCCTAAAGACACGGCGTGATTCAAACGTATGTTGATTTTTGTCATCCTCCAGACCAGTGCTGTCCAAGAGAAATATAGCGCGACCACCTGTGTAATTTTGGAAGTTTCTCATAGGCACATAAGTTTAAACATTTTAATGATATACTTTATTTAACCCAATATATCCAAAGTAGGATTTCAACATGCAATCAATAGAAAAACTAAATGCGGTATTTTAATACGTTTGAAAATCGTACGTGTTTCTGAAACCCGGTGTAGTGTTGACTTGCATGTGTCGCAATTCTGGCCATCTGTATTTCAAGGGGTTAGCGGCCACCTGCGGCCAGTGCTGCCTCATCGGGGGCACAGGCAGCATGACTATTACTGTTATTATTACTCTGATTATTACATAGCATAATTACTAATATTATGGGATACATTATAATATATACCATAATTATATAATTATTACTATGATTATTATATAGCATGATTATTGCTATTATTATTGAGACAATCTCCCCCTGTCACCCAGGCTGGAGTGCAGTGGTCTGATCTCGGCTCACTGCAACCTCCACCTCCTGGGTTCAAGCGATTCTCCTGCCTCGGCCTCCTGAGTACCTGGGACTACAGGTGTGAGCCACCACGTCTGGACCACAGGCAGCTTTAGATGCTCTCGTAGGAGCTCAGCACATTCAGTTGGATTCTTTTTCTCAGGTGGATTCTCACTATGTTGCCCAGACTAGTCCTGGACTCCTGGGCCCAAGCAATCCTTCCACCTCCGCTTCCAGAGTAGCCGGGACTACGGACGTGCGCCACAACGCCCGGAGTTTGATTCTTGAGTCTCCCTCTGGAGGAGCCAGACCATACAAAGATCAACATAGAATGCTAAATAGGGGGTGAAATAGTAGATACTATGGGCAAGGAGAAGGAGATCAATTTTGTTAAGGAAAGCATTCTTGGCTGCAATTACTGTTGATTCTCAAACATTAATTAAACTTAATGAGCGGGATGCTATTATATTAGAGAAATAGCTAATATTTGTTCTCCAGGTTGTCTTGAGGTGATAGGGCTTATTAGAACTTTCTGGAAGGAGCAATATTCTTACTCTCTCCTCTCACAATTTTTCCCAGACCCCCAGGAAAGGAGATGGAATTTCACATCTGCTCTAGGAAAATCACGTTAGGCAGAACCTTAGGTTCTTAAAGTAAGGGACTTCTTTTCGGGAAGTCTCTGGTCATTTACCCTAGTACACATTAACTGGGCTATTTGCAAACTAGACCTGCCGGCATTAGGAGTAATTTGTGTTCAAATAAAATGTCTCTGGATTTGATACATTTCTACTCCAACCAAAGTGATAAAAAATTTAAAATGACCAGAATGGCCCTTTGTGGTGTGAGCATAATAAATGCTTGCTGTAGAGACACAGGTAGGAAGGAGCGAGTGAGCAGTGAGTGACGGGAAGGCCAGAGGGGATCACGGTGACAGGATGTGTAGAGGAAGGATTGGGTGAGATGAAATACTTCAAATGATGCGCTATTTGGAAAACATTTTTAAAACCATAAATACCTCACAGATCTAGGGAATGTATAATCCAGGTGTTAGGTTACTATGACAACAAGTAGTTATAGCTTCATTTACTAGATTGGGCCTCTGTTATTTGAATTACAAGGCAGGTCATCCTCCACCCCTTAACCAATCAGTGAACATTTATTGAGGCATTACTCTGTAAAGGCACCCTGGGAGAGACCAGGCTGAGCCAGACAGGCTTTACCGCGGATTTATTTCTAAGATTTAGTTTTTTTTTTTTTTTTTCTTTTTTTTCTGAGATGGAGTTTCGCTCTTGTTGCCCAGGCTGGAGTGCAATGGCGCGATCTCGGCTCACCGCAACCTCCGCCTCCTGGGTTTAGGCAATTCTCCTGCCTCAGCCTCCTGAGTAGCTGGGATTACAGGCACACGCCACCATGCCCAGCTAATTTTTTTGTATTTTTTTTTTAGTAGAGACGGGGTTTCACCATGTTCACCAGGTTGGTCTCGATCTCTCGACCTTGTGATCCACCCGCCTCGGCCTCCCAAAGTGCTGGGATTACAGGCTTGAGCCACCGCGCCCGGCTCTAAGATTTAGTTTTAAGATACTTTTCATCTCTGACATTCTGTGATCTTATGAAAATGGAAATGGAGACAAAAAGATCATGGTGCCCCCAGCCCCACGGTCATTTCACATTCCAAATTCCTCTTAGCCGTACTTTTGAATTAATTTTATTTCACTTTTTCCCTTATTTTCTTTTTTAGTTTCTTCTCCTCCTCTTCCTGGGATAGCAACCAACCAATTTAACCTTTCATCCTCGCCTACTACCTAATCCTTGAAAAATGCAAGTCCAAAATTTCATCACCAGTAATTGTCTTTAAATTGCTCCAATAATTTGCAGGGACAAAGGGGAAAGGAGAAAGATGAAAAAGCCAACTGCCCAGAGAAACAGATTTTATAAACAATCTCAAATCTAGTACGCTTATGCCATCAAGCTTTTAAAACACTCTCATAGGCTGGAATAAAACGAAATTTTGATAAAAACATATATGGGTTTAAAGTGTTTCCTTCTGAGCCTACTGTGATTCTTTTGGGGGGATAAAAAAATAAAATAGAAAATTACTGTTGCCTGGTTACTTAGCTCTACAGAGAAGTGGAGAAATAATGGCCATGTCCCAGTTTAAATGAACTCAGGTAGTGTAGCCCATGGCCGCAAGCCCTTGGCAAACATGCTGTCACATCTGGCCTTCAAAATGTCTTATATAGACTCTAGAAGCCTAGACCTAGGGAGGTTTCCTACAGAAACAATGACATTGAAACCATCCCAAACAGCACAGTCTTCCCAAAATCTGCCAACCATCGGAGAAGACTATTTATTTTCTATTTGCAGGTAACAACTGCTCCCCATTTGAAACTTTAACAAGCCTGATCTTAATTACTTAAAAATACTCCTTTATTCAAGCGAATTTCCTCTTTTTAGCTACCATTATGTAACTTTTGTAATTGTGAAGTCATTAAATTTCCCTTCTGCCTTTTCTGGGATCAACCTATGAGCTTCATTTCTTACATTTTATTTTTCTTTTTGGTTTCAACATTTTGTTTTCTTTCTAGCCTCTTCAAATTTTTTTCCTTTTTAAAACTGGAGCCCAGAACTGGACAATTCCTCGCAACAGGGCCAAACCAGGTTACCTTCTACACTGCCTTTTTGTAGAGGTATGTATCCTAAATACTGTGTTTGCCGCATTGCAACGTCACTCTCTTCTATGTGCTGTCCTATTTGTAATCTGATTCCATTTTTTTCACGTGTTTGGCTTTCTACTTAGTGGTTCCCATTTAATAGCTGTGTGTTTTCTAGCCCGTTTCCCCGGATTGAAAAGTTGTTGTTTTGGAATACATACATGCAAGTACAGTGTGAAAGCCCTTCACATGCATTATTTCATAAGCCACTCAACCCATTTTATAAATGAAGAAACACAGGCTTAGAGAGGTCAAAAAACTTACCCAAGACCACACACCTAAGAAGTAGTAGAGCACGGATTTGAACTTTTGCAGTCTGACCCCAGTAACTACATTCTTAACATACCTACTCAATTGTTAAGATCAGGTTATTTGTGTAGCAGGCTCTCAAACCAATAGAGAAAGCTTGGGAGCACCACTGAAAAACCCGAGAAAGCCTGGGCTAGGGTTGCCGGACTTACCAAGTAAAAACACAGGATACCCAGTTAAATATGAATTTCACATAAGCAAATTCTTTAGTATGAGTATGTCTCATGCAGTATTTGGGACATATAATACTTATACTAACAATTATACATTGTTGAAATTAATATTTAACTAGATATCCTATGTTTTACCTGGCAACCCTAAGCTGGGCAGCTTTCCAGAGTAAAGACTGGGATTTCTTCCGCTGAACTGATATTAGAATGAGTTTTGGGTCAATTGAAAATATCTCTGCCCTTTGGAGCAGAATTGCAGTGGTGTGTAAATTGTTTAAAATGATAAATCTCTTTAGTACCGAACAAGAATTATGCCGTGTTCACAAATTCATTTATTGTTTCTATATGCATAATGGGGACAGATTTTCATCTGACTACATTTTTAAAGAGATCTTGTACTTAACTCACTAGTCAGGGATGTTTTATTTCTTTATGTCACCTATCCTAATATTAGCTATTGCTGTATTTCACTTTAATAAAAAAGTAGACACAAAGACTCATTTTACTTAGCAAGATTGCAAATAAAACTAAGACATAAATTCACACGGGCCTGTTAGTATTATCCAAAACAATTCCTCCAGCTATCAACCCAAGGCAATCAATTCAGCAGTTATCATTTACAGAATGATTACTAAAACAAGAGGCATTTCTCAGTTACAAATGGGGTCATTAAGTTCTTGGGGCTCTTGGAAAGTAGCAGTTTGACTGTTCAATCGTTAGTCTACACAAAAGCGAAATAAAAAGGAATGGAAATACAAACACAAAATCATTGGTCATTACCTCTTTTAAAAGGAAACAAGAAAAAAACAGTGGCTAGAAACAACAAAAAAGCAGTGGCTAGAACCCTACTGAATAGGACTTAAAGAAGTAGTTGTTAAATTCACAGACACAGTAGCCGCTAGCCAAGATATAGTTTATCTCCATCAAACTTAAATAGATAAAGTCAGTAAGTATGACCATCTTACTTTCACTATTTACTCTCTTTAAATAGTAAAGGTATATTTTGAAAGATACATAGAACCAGAAGAACAGTGAATGACCATTTATAAAACAGCTCCTTTTCTTGGATCAATATATTGCTAACATTCTTTCAGTAACCCTCCCTTTTTATATAATCATAGATCCCTCCATATCGACTTTATTTTAGTTACATAAAAATTATTAATAAACTTTGGTTTCCTTGCAAACATTCGGTCCTTATATTTTAAAAAGTGATTAAAAACAGTACTGAATTTGAATTACTTCTGCAAAGTTTAATGAGTGAGAAACATTCAATCAAGGTGATTTTTTTCCTTGGATAATCCTACAAAAACTGAATTTTATAAACAGTAATTTTGATAGACATTCCATTTATAAATAGCAGCCATTACTTCACTGTCTACAGAATTGCAGGCTCTCACATTTTACATGTTTAGAATTCAAATGTTTTAAGATTAGATTTTCTAGTAAGCGTTAAAAACAAAATCATACAGACAGATGGGTTAGTTGTCCTATGCACAGAAAACAACTGATTTCCATGATTTTGCTATTTAGACAGATAGAGACAACCACTGGATTGACACTAATGGGTATGACAACATATTTTTTGTTTAAAGAGGAAATGATAGTAACTTGGGGCGGGGCAGCTGCAGCAGGACTTGACTCTCCTGAGGCTCTTTTGTGGTTACGGGACAAGCTATCGCAGGATGTTAGTACTGGAGAGGCCCTCAAGTTAAGACCTGAGCAAAGCATGCTATTCAGAAAAGCTGAGCTATCCCTGCTCCTGGTTCTATTGTGGTGAACTGGTGTTTTCTGAGGCCTAGGCAGCAAAAGCAGTATCATTTACAGAGTGATTACTAAAACAATCAGAGTGGAAGGTGCACACATATATGGGAAGTGGGGATGCTGGGCATGTCATATTGCCCTAACAAGTGATTAATAGCATAGAAATGGGAGGAAGATGAATGTATTTTAAATGGATACCCCCTATGCTGGTCTTGGGAAATCACCACCTTCTTTTTTTTTTCCTTTTGTTGAGATGCAGTCTTGGCTGTCACCCAGGCTGGAGTGCAGTGGCATGATCTCGGCTCACTGCAACCTCTGCCACCTGAGTTCAAGCGATTCTCCTGCCTCAGCCTCCCAAGTAGCTGGGATTACAGGTGCCTGCTACTACGCCCAGCTAGTATTTCTAGTTTTAGTAGAAATGGGGTTTCACCGTGTTGGCCAGGGTGGATTCGAACTCCTAACCTCAGGTGATCTGCCTGCCTTGGCCTCCTAAAGTGCTGGGATTACAGGTGTGAGCCACCGTGCCCGGCCAAGGGAAATGACCCCTTCTGAAAGGACTCTGGAGCACATTAAAATCCATCACTCCCAGGAACATTTTGTTGCCTGCAAAAAGTGTGTCCAGGACTGGAAGTCCTAGGAATTTAACAGAGAAGGGCAACTTTGAAGTAAGGGGAGCTAACATTGTATCTTTCTAGGCAGGCTCAAGGCTCCCAGAACTCCTGAGCAAGCTGGCCCAAGTTCTGGGACCATTCCTTAAACCAGAAATCTGGGCATGGGCCCAAAAACAAGGCAGGGATTGCTGCCAGATAGGATCATTCACGGATTCACCTAGGGAAGAGGGGTACAGTAGGAGTTGTAAGGGAGTTAGCTCGTAACAGGGCCAAGTCCTAAGCCAGAGCTGGTCATGGAGGGCACCTATATGCTTGCAAGTTAACTACAGATAGCTGCCCTCCACTTAATTCTAGACACAACCCATGGGCTATACAGGTCAGATGCTCCCCGCCACCCCAATCTCAGGATATAAGAAAAACCTTTTGCTCAAGTTTGCTTTCCCCATCCTGAATCTCCCAGGGTGACTCAAAATTTTCTGAGCTAGTAATGAAAAAGAATTCCCTTTGAATGGATTTTGGCGCAGCCATTCCAACCCAGGGACTTGGGCATGAACTCTGACTTGCTCCACACAGCTGTCTCTGGAGACTGAATGTTGTCTGACCTGTGTCAAAAACACAGGCCACTTAGTGAATAGAGTCCTTTTATCACTAAGCCAGACCCACTCCCAGCACAAGGCACAGGCATTAAGACCAGGACATCTCTTGACTGATCATTCCTCCTGCTGCACACAGGGTCGGACCTCTTCACTGCAGAATCTCTACAATAGAAAGACACTTCATCTCAAGGTGCGTGCATAATCTGTCAGGCAGGTCCTGCAGTGGCTAAGAGATAACAAGGATCCTACTCCAGCAGCTATTAAGACACTTGAGTTGTTTGTCCCTGTCTTCTTGATGCTGAGTGGAAGCAACAAACAGATTATTTGAGAAGAAAAAAAAAAAAAAATCACAGGATAGGTGAAAAGTTGCAGAAATAACTGAGTGGTGGAGATCAAGCTCTGACTCTAGAAATATAGTCAGAAACCACCACTCTGGGCCCTAGGGCAAGGAGCAAAGTGTATATAAAATCTTGCAAAACCTAGCACCAGGACTTCCTTATGAGGGCTCAGGAAAGCATGCCTCAAAGTAACTCACACACATGTGGACAAAAATGCCAGGAGGGTCGAACGTTCTCTGCAGCTGTTTCTCCACAGCTCTACTGGCAAACTCACCTATTTGCTCAGTTGCTGAGCCTCACTCACAGACATCTCCCACCTCAGAGGCAGAGGCGAGAATACTGGACTACATTTTTCCCAAATAAGGGAAATCAAATCAGTTGGAGACAACACTCTACATTTCTCCCCTCCCTTAATGATAGCATCCCTAATTAAGCCAGCCTCAAAGGATAAAATTAGTGTCTCAAGGTCAAAGGTCAAGCCCATGGTTTACAAATCTTATCGGAAGTCATATAAACTGCTTACCTGAAATAAAACCCCCTATCGTCAGTCCCCACCCTCCGTTCCCTGGAAGGCGAGTAGATTTAAGTTCATTTCTTCTTTTTCACCACAGTAACTTGAAGACAGTCAAAGAAGGTAGTGGGGGAGGCAGGAACATTCTGATTCATCTTAAAAAATAAAGATCTGCTTAAGTATCATTTTGCAGTCGTATAAAGTTTTTTTTTTCAATTCTCCTTAGTAGCTGTCTCCAAGGGTTCATCTTCTAAGCCAAAGCTTAGCTTGTCAGCTAGCCCCTCAAACTGCTTGCTCACACTGCCCGCAGAGTCCATGAACATGTTAGGAATGTCTTTGCCAAAGTAAATCTTGCTGTTAGAAGCAATGGCCTTGTACTTCATTAGCTGCAGATATTCAGGGGTCAGCTTCAGCTGTTAAAAAAAAAAAGAAGACTTAGGTGGAAGACTTAGGTGGAAGCGTACTAGAGAAAAGGGGCGGGGGGGTGATACCTCTTCGGTGTCCCTATGACGAGGTTCTCTGTCAAATATTTATGCCCCTACCTACTTTTTGTGGTCTCACTGTTAACATTTCTGTAAGAGACCGTTATCTCAAATCTGCGAGCAGAGTTGCAAAAGTGAAAGGTTTTCACGTTTAACACAAAACTAAACTTCTAACAAGGCACGTCCAAGGAGAAGGGAAGTACCTGCACACAGCACAGGCGTCCTCAGTCCTGGCCACGAAGGCCTTTGGGTGGTGGTGTGCAGTCAACACTGGAAACTCTCCAGCAGTACAGACCCAGACCCAAAGACCCCTCTTTATTGGCTGTGCAGGGTGTTTACCTTATTGGCTTCGGCTATTTTCATAGCAGTATAGCACTCAGCATCCGCCTTTGCCTTCTCCCGGGCCAGAAATGCAGCGTCTGAAGGGGAAGGAGTGCAGTGAACTTAGTGAAGGGCTAAAACTGAGTTCTCTGTAGGAAGTGCAGAGGCTATGGGAAGACTCTGTTCTGGTCCCTGGAACTTCGCCTCTGATTGCCACTGTGACCTTGGGGAGATCGCTTTTTCCTCTGTGCTTTAAATGTGTCTTCCCCTATTGTACAAGTTGTTGTAAGGATCAACCAAGATGAAAAAGTGTTTTGAAAGCATCTCCTGATGACAGGGACAGCAAGTCTGTGTCTGCGGCCCAAACATACACGTCGACAGTACTATGGAAAAAGCAATGCTAGGCAGAAGCACTTCCTGTCTCCACTTGTTTCCTTCTTTTGGAGATCCACGTCTGTGAAGCAAAGCAGTGGGATCCTGCCTCAAGCTCAAGGCCAGAGCCTTCCACTCCTCCCTCCTGTGCTACACAGCAAAAGCAAGGAAAGCTCAAAGGCAGCTCTGAGTACGGTCAGAGGTGGATCACCCGAGAACTGAATGCCATGAGCATAACGTAGTTCAGTCCCTCTCCAAATTCATTTCCCTTTTCTTTCCATCAATCATTTCAAAAAGGTCCTAATGGACAGTGATTAAGCTGGCACAATTCTGAGAGAGAATTACATGCCATGGGCCAGACCAACACATGTTTTGATTAAGACCTATTTAAGGGCTGGGCGCGGTGGCTCAAGCCTGTAATCCCAGCACTTTGGGAGGCTGAGGCGGGTGGATCACGAGGTCAAGAGATCGAGACCATCCTGGTCAACATGGTGAAACCCCGTCTCTACTAAAAGTACAAAAAATTAGCTGGGCATGGTGGCGTGTGCCTGTAATCCCAGCTACTCAGGAGGCTGAGGCAGGAGGCGGAGGTTGCGGTGAGCTGAGATCGCACCATTGCACTCCAGCCTGGGTAACAAACTTGGTCTCAAAAAAAAAAGACCTATTTAATTCCACTGTGCAATCCATATTCTTCCCTAATCAGCTCTGAGACTAGCTTTCTGTCAAGCTGATGCAAAATTTTTGATATGTACCCCCTTGTCTTAGAAACAGGCCAGCCTCATGTGAGTAATATTTGCAGCAGCATGCCTGGGAGAAAGGTCAGTCTGTGGGTGGGTTCTCACTGCATGCTCTCAGTGTGACCCTGCGTGGAAGGAGCCTGCAGTCCAGCCAGGGTTCTGGCTGCCGTGGGGCCCCCTCAGCGGGCCTGAGCACTTGATGACACGTATTTGTGAGAAATAAAAATGTGTTGCTTTGCTAAGAGCTCCCTAATGAGGAGCCACTGATCTGTGAAATCCTAACTGGCTCCTCTATGGGGCCCTGCAAAGCCTGACAGGCCCCATAATGAGTATAATTGGACATAACACTTTGTAGCCTGAAGCTGGGCCTTGGGGTTCCAGTTCTGCCTTGGAATTTGCTTGACATAAGCCAACCCAACAAGTAAGAGGCGGGCAGTGGGAAGGAGGTACAGGCTTAGAAGCAGGAATAGAAGGTGAGTGATATTGAGAAAAGCCAGCAAAGAAAACCTTTCTCTCCAGCTCCTGTGTGACTGGTGCTGAAAATCTGTCTTCTTCAAACCTGGCTTAATATCTACATAGACCTGGAGAACAGACTTTGAGCCCAAAACCATGGTGCCAACCAACTTTGGAGCAGGGGTAGCTGAGGCATGGGGGAGAGACAGCTGCTGAGAGTGCGCTCCCAGTGCTCCAAGGCCCCGCCAGCCTGGGAACTTCAAGACAGTAGGGACTACGGGACTTCCTTTTTCTCACGTCTAACAAAATGCTGGACACATACTGGCACTCAAGCCACATTTGTTGAATGAACAAACACTCTCTGAAGTAGAAAACAGATGCTAGTCTGGCCACAGTCACCTCAAATCTCAAGTCTCTGCATGGAGAAAAGCTGCTGTTGCACAGAGATCATGACATTATAGAGCACGGTTAAAGGGCAAAGGCAACAGCTCCCCCCGCCACGGGCCACAGGGCAGGGTCTGAGGAGGACGCAGGCATGAGCGTCGCTTCTGCTTACCTTCGATTTCTGAAATCTTCTTCTCAGTCTCCTTCTCCATCACCTTCTGCCCGTAGGTGATCTCAGCCACCTGTGCCACTTTTTCTGCCTCTGAAAAAAATGACAGTGAGGAAAGACTTAGGGTTCTGGCATTTCAGAGTTTGACTGATTTCACCTTTCCCCCGAGCTGAGTGTCCTGGTGGGCCAGCTCGGCTGAAGAGCCCCCCAGAGGGCGGCGGTGAGGGCATACACGGGCAGAGTGGGATGTGCCAGTGAGCAGAGTCCCCTTCCATAAGCACAAGGCAGTAACCGAGGAGACCTGGGCCCAGCATAGTAAGAATGAGCCCTAACTTCACAAGGGAACGTCTCCCAAAGGAATATTCTAAAGAATGAAGTACTCTAGTAGGGTTCCACCTGGCCCTTCAGTGCAGACAGGGGTCAGGTTTGTTGTTGATAATACAGTGTGGTGACTAAGAACATAGCTTCTAGAGCAAGTGTCCTTGGTTGGAGCCCCAGTTCCATCCCTTACTGCCATATGCCCTTGGGCATGGTATTTTACCCCTCTGTGCTTTGGTTCGATAAAATAAGATTAAGGATAATATAGTACCTACCTCACAAAGTGGTTGTGATGGCTGAGTTAACCCACGTATTAAGTGCTTAGGAAAGTATGTGGCTCAATTTAGTATTAGCCATTATTATTATGAGTTAAGAATTAACAGGCAGGGCTCCTTTCATTTAAGAGGTAAGTGGAAACTCAAAACTCATTCCCTGTGGCCATGATCTGACAATTTCCACTTTGCTTCTGGGAGTCCACCTGCCATTCCTGCGCTGTGGAAGTGGTTTGGAGGACCACGGGGTCTCAGCAGGCCTCAGCCTCCTTGCATCTTCCCACCACCCCCAGCCCTTCTGCCTGGAAAAGGGGATCACAGAACCACATTCAGACCAATGAGTGCCTTCTTCCGCTCTGTCTCTGCTTCCTTTTCCACCACCTTCTGTTTCTGGGCTGCAATGAGCAGCTTTGTCTTCTCACTTTCCCTGAAGAGGAAACAAAGCCGTGAGGCCACTATGAAAAACTCAGGAACTTCACTGTCCCCAGAAGAAGCTGAACTCTTCTGCTGAAGACAGGCAAACTCCCATTTCCTACTCCTCCTGGAAGGCTGTTCCATGGCCTAGGTAAAAGCCGATCTGTTGCCGACAGTAACACAGCTCTTCTCCCAAATAACTCATTTGTGGGAAATAAAATGTAACTTACTTTAGTAAAGTACACCTGTCTGTCCACTTATTGGTCTCTTGCTTCTGTCTTCCCCTTGGGCATGAGTCACAGAATACAAACAAGGCCCCCGGGCCCTTATCAAAGCACTGTTGCTTTATAGGGCTTCTCCTGGGGTTCTCAATCACAGGGAGGGAGCCCCAGTCGTGGCCCTGACACGTCTGCCCAACCTTACAGTGCAGTGGGCTGTGGCAAATCCTCTAGCAAGGGGATAACCGAGAAGCCAGGCAGCTTCGGTTACGTCTGGGATGGGATGAGGTGGGAGGTAGGAGGCAGTGGTGGTCACAGCCCAGGCGGAGGGTATACTTACATCAACTCGTAGTTTCTGCGGATTGCCTCCGGTATGTTGGGCTTTGTCACCCGCACAGCCTGGAGAGAGATTAAAACAGCAGCTGATGGGAAAGTGAGGGTAGTGAGGGACACACACAGCTCCCACCGTCTTGATCTTCCTGCACAAAAAGAACATCCCTTGAGAGAAGGGATGCAGTGTCAAAGAGAGAGGGCCTGCTCCCATGCAGCAATGCTTACTTGAATGACCAGCCCAGGGGCCATGGAGGTCAGGTCCTGTTGCAAAGCCAGTTTGAGATTTTCATCAATCTGATCTGGAATAAAGAAAAGACAGAGGAAAAGGAGTTGTTACACTTTCTTTTCTTTTCTTTTTTTTTTTTTTTTTTGAGACGGAGTTTCGCTCTTGTTGCCCAGGCTGGAGTGTAATGGCGCGATCTCGGCTCACCGCAACCTCCGCCTCCTGGGTTCAGGCAATTCTCCTGCCTCAGCCTCCTGAGTAGCTGGGATTACAGGCACGCACCACCATGCCCAGCTAATTTTTTTGTATTTTTAGTAGAGACGGGGTTTCACCATGTTGACCAGGATGGTCTTGATCTCTTGACCTCGTGATCCACCCGCCTCGGCCTCCCAAAGTGCTGGGATTACAGGCTTGAGCCACTGTGCCCGGCCAAAGGAGTTGTTACACTTTCTAGATGAGGGAGGGCACGATGAGGGTAAAGTACAAACTCAATCATCAACTCAAGAATGTACCTTCCCAAGGGAGGGTGCTTATCAAAGCCCACAAATCTAAAGATCCCCTGCCCAACTTCTGGAGTAGCCTGCACAGACAGCCCTCTACAACGCAAATGATAGGGCATCCTTTTTCTGTGCCTCAAGATACAACTCAACCTCTGTTGCTGAAAATACTAACCATGCCCTACAGGGGATGAACTTGAAAAAAAAAAAAGAAAGGACACCAATTCTAGAACATTTCTTGCATGAGGCAACAGCCTTTCCCTAGACAACAGCAGCAAAAGAGAAGGAAGATTCAGTTTCCACAATGAAGGAAGGTGGAATGGCTATTTAGGTTTTATGGAAAGAGCTGAGCACATTAAATCTAGTAATTTTAGAAGTTTCTAAAAGAAAAACAGACTTTGACATCAAGGAGAGCCCAAGGAAGACTGTTTCTATTAGGAACTCCATCAAACAACACAAGGGGAAAATTAAAATTTACAGTTCTGGAAGTGAGCCCCAGGCTTTTGATGTGCTGTTTGCTTTGGTCCTTATTTCTCTGCCTGGGATTCACAAGAGTTGTTTTACAGACAAATGTAGGAACAGCTGTAACTGACTACACCCTCCTCCTTCCTTTCCAGCTGCAGTCTCAGAACAGCAGCACGAAAGCTGCCTTCTCTCTGGCCTGGGCTTCTCAGATTTTAGAATCCTCTTCCTGCCTCTGCTCATGAGATCCTCAGTAAGATCCTAGAGGGGCTTAGAGAAAAAGACCGAGTGAAACCAGACTGGGACTTGTATACTGCATCTCTCCTTCTCTGTCACCTACTATCTGCTTTAAGTGGTCCTTTCATAGTCACCTGTGCCCAAACAAGAGCCTCTGGGGAAGAGAAAGTCTCTGTCCTTTTACTGATGCCAAAACGGAGGCCCGTGGAAACTGGCTAGTAGCCAAAATAACAAGCTTGTTTAATGGCTGGACTTTGTTAGGATTTTAAGACAGTACTATCAGTAAACAAGGGACGGTAACTTTTCTACATATAGGATGTGCTCTCACAAGCCTCTGAGCACCAAAGCCGGCACCTCCCACCTGCTAAGGGTCAACCAATTTAACAACTAGAACTAAACATTACATTTCATATTTTAAGTAGAATATCAACCAAAGTGGCCCGTGTCCTCCATAAATTAATAACATGTCATTCATCAGACCAAATTATATCTCAGTCAAGGTGGAAACCTGTGGCCCTGGGTTAGTAGCTTACCGGGAAAATGTGGAATACTTTGCAAGGTGTTTTAGTAATACTGATGTTTATATGTTCCGGAAATGTGGATAAGGGCCATTTTAGTAACATCACTAACGTAGCCGCAGGGAAAACGAGCGCCGGCGCGCTCGTGACGTCATTCCGGCGCGACCCTCTTGCATGCGTAGATTTTTCAGGCGGCTCCTGGGAACCATGCCGAAAGTGGTGTCTCGGTCAGTAGTCTGCTCTGACACTCGGGACCGGGAGGAATATGATGATGGCGAGAAGCCCCTCCATGTGTACTACTGTTTGTGCGGCCAGATGGTCCTCCTGCTGGACTGTCAGTTAGAGAAACTGCCCATGAGGCCCCGGGACCGGTCCCGTGTGATTGATGCTGCCAAACATGCCCGTAAGTTTTGTAACACAGAAGACCAGGAGACTGTGTATCTGCGGAGACCTGAAGGCACTGAACGACAGTACAGAAAGAAATGTGCAAAGTGTGGACTGCTGCTCTTCTACCAATCCCAGCCGAATAACGCTCCCGTTACCTTCATTGTGGATGGAGCATTAGTCAAATTTGGCCAGGCCTTTGGGAAAACGACCGTATATACTCAGAAACAAGAGCCTCCTAAGAAGGTGATGATGACCAAATGGACCAAAGACATGGGCAAGTTCACGTCTGTCACTGTGTCTACCATTGATGAAGAAGAAGAGGAGATTGAAGCTAGGGAAGTTGCTGATTCCTATGCGCAGAATGCCAAAGTGATTGAAAAACAGCTGGAGCGCAAAGGCATGAGCAAGATGCGACTGCAAGAGCTGGCTGAACTGGAAGCCAAGAAAGCGAAAATCAAGGGGACCTTGATTGACAACCAGTTCAAATAAACAGGCCTTCTTCTGAGCCCTAGACTGGAGGCAAGCATTTAGATCAGGAGGCAAAATAATTTCTTGATTACATAGACTGGTTCCTATTTATGTTCTAGCAGAAGGCTTTACGTTGTTTCCCATTGATTCTCCTACATTCAGTGAGGTCTTTAACTGGGTCCATTTGACTTGCTTTCCAAAAGATGGATTTTTCTCTAAATTTTTCTGTATTTAGGATTTCTGTACTATTTTTTGTCTATTTGTGCAAACTTCTTCAGCTGTGTAGAAACTTTATGAATAGATCAGTGCTTGAGTGTCTCTAGTCTCTAAAGTGGCTGGTTTTAGTCTTTCTTCAAAGTTAATAACATGTTTCAAGATTTTTGGAGAAAATATTATGGCGTATCATAGAGAAAAGCAGCATGAATTATATTTAGGTATAGTAAATCAGATCCTTTGAGTGACTCTGTCTCTGTTCTTAGAAGGGTTCTTGGAATTAACTGTGGTTTGAATCTTTCTACTGTCAGAGGAGACCCAATAAAAGCCAGAATCTGCATAAAGCTTTCTTTACTTCAAACACTGAAGCTAAAGGTGAGCCATTCCATGTCAGTGTTTATACTCAGAGAAGGAAAAGCCAGACTGCCGTGAAGGGCTAGGATAGCTCAGATCCGAACAAAGATAAGATCTCAGTCAGTAACCCAAGAGAGCTACCCTCTAGTCATACAGCTAGTACTGTTTCCTTGCATGGATACGTGGGAGACTAAAGATTAAGAAATGATAGCAAGATAAACAAAATGATATGTTGGGTATCTTTTACTTTACATTTGGTATTTGCAGAGGAGTGTTGTATGTATAGATATTACTGTATGTCACACTACGTCAGTGATACCTATATCCATGTGTTTGTATCCATGTTTATATCCGTTCCATTGTATTAAAAGGTGTTGGGACAGGAAAAAAAAAAAGTGATAGATTACTAAGTACATACAAAGAGGTTCTTCAGGTAAATTTTGGAGTAAGTATTAGATAATACTTTAGTAACATGGGCAAAGAGAATTCAGCAGAGTAAGATGTGATGAAAATTATGCAGCTTCATGTTTAAAGTCTGGGCTGTGAGAGTCCTGAGAGGAGGAAAGTATAGAAGAACCTTCTGAGTTGAAGGGCCAGGACTAGGGACCTGAGCTCCTCCTTTATGGATATGACAGATTCTAAGACAAGTAGTGCTTGCTAAGACTGAGATGTAAAAACAAAAAGGTTTCAAAGCAAATATATTCCCCCAGCTCCTCCATACAAACGGCTGTACTTCACTAAGCTACCAAGTTAGCTATAAGACAGAAGTTTTCTAATGCAAAACAACTTTGTATTTTAATTTTCTCTTCAGGACATTAGGGATCCTTTGTCTTTTGTTTCAGTGCTTCGAAATGTTCATTAATGGCACAAGCCCTAAGACAATGGCTAGAGAGAATTAATATTTTATAAAATTCTATTAGTTTGAGGTTAAAAAAATCAATGGCAAATTTACCAATTTTTTCTTAAAAGCACACTGAATCTAAAACAGGTAAAATACTACAAACTCTATAAAATCAGTTTAGATTCATTTTCTACTGCAGAAACAGTAAAAGTAATTTGGGTGATTTCCTAAATCTTAAATGGTGCAAAAGGCGGTTTGCTTAGTTATTATTGTGGGCAATGCGGATGAGTCCTCCTGTCTACTGTGAGAAATGTTCTCGCTCAGGGTCCCTTTTATGAAGATTCCTGGGAAAAATCATTTTCCAGTCCTAGTGTCAAGAACAGTTGTACTATTGGTTAAAAATTCATTGACTTTTGGCATTGGCTATTGGAGAATTTCTGGCAGTGAGTTTAAACAGAGTGCTTGATTGCAAACAGGTTATAACAGTTACTCAACTGTGTCCTTCCTTTGCTGCCAGGCCAGGTTGTCTTTACTTTGAAAAAGGTAAAAAGGACAAAACATATCTGCTTAGACATGTGGAGGCTTTTTGGTTAAACGCTTTTCTATTCATCGCTATGGGTACAGGGTAAAAAAATAATAATCACAAAGGTTCCAGGAAGTGGAAGGAGCTATGATTCTCATAGCTCACATTAATTCTCACTTCTAGAATTAACTATGAATCATGTCTTTTTCATCACCCATTCCTGGGGGCCCTCCATTCAGGGTGGCATGGTGAGAAGAATGTTGAAGTGAGAGCCAGGAGAGGAAGGCCCCTGTTTCGGTTCCACTACTGACTGGCACCTGGCTCTGTGACTTTCTCGCTTTGGATCACAGTACCCTCATCTTAAAATGAGGATGCTGGGCTGGACAATTCTATGGTTCTTCTAGAATGAACCATGTCTTCATGACAGAATGATAGTTTAGGGACAGTGGGAACATTTCCACTCTAGCCTCTGATTGAGGCCAGAAGTGAATACTCTACTCCATTACGGTCCCTGTGCCCAAAGCTCCAGCCCTCTAAGGATCTTGTTGCATGTCATCAGCATTCTCCAGGAACTCCTTTGTGAGCAGCTCCTGAGCACGAGATTCTTGAACATTTCCTGTCCATAAGTGCCCATCACACCCTGTAGGCAGCCAGGCATTAGACAGTGGAGAGATGCAGGGTTCTAGGAACCCTGCGTAAGCATGCACGCTCAGGAGGGACTTTCTTACCAAACAGCTCAATGTAGACCTCCTGAAGTGTATGCACACTGCAGAACTGGTTCAGCTCGTGGTGGATCTTGTTGAAGATGAGGGCCTTGTCGTAGTCGGCAGTATAGTTCTTCACTATATCATACACTGGGAGGGAAGGAAAGGGCTTGACATAAGAAAAGGCGAGACTCAAAATGCCCTTAGACACAGCTCCTTTCCTTTTGAGATGCCATGCCAGGTATAGGACTGGCATGCTGGGGAAAGTGAGCCGGTGGTGTGAGTCAATTGTAGGACATACCTGCATTCGGGACCAGGAAGTTCACCACTTCAATTCTGTCAAAGTAGATCATCACACCACCACTATTGGAGGGAGAATGGACAAAAAGTCACTGGGAAGCTCTGGAATATGGTGCAGTCCCCGAAGGCGATGGCGTAAGATGGCGGGCTTGGCAGAAAAGGAGTAGAAGAGTTCATAGGAGGCTGGAAGGCAGCTTGGATCTCCAGGTAGGAGTTCCACAGGGCTTATGGCAACAGCACACTCTCCTGAGAAATCACACTACCTAGGAACATCTCTACAAAGACACAAGTGAGACTTTTGGGGCCAGCATAAAAGAGTAACTTGTATCTTTGGAATCAGCAATGCCTTTTGATTGAAATAATCAGTTGCACAGAAAAGTCTAAGGAGGGTCAAGAAGTTTTCAGAACTTACAAGGTTACGGTGGAGTTTTGTGGTCAATGTTTCTTAAACTATCTTCACTATCACTTTAGTGTCGCACTCCCCTTGCCCTCAAATATTTTTTTTTTTTTTTTTTTTTTTTTTTTTTTTTTTTTGAGACGGAGTTTCGCCCTTGTTACCCAGGCTGGAGTGCAATGGCGCGATCTCGGCTCACCGCAACCTCCGCCTCCTGGGCTCAGGCAATTCTCCTGCCTCAGCCTCCTGAGTAGCTGGGATTACAGGCACGTGCCACCATGCCCAGCTAATTTTTTGCACTTTTAGTAGAGACGGGGTTTCACCATATTGACCAGGATGGTCTTGATCTCTCGACCTCGTGATCCACCCGCCTCGGCCTCCCAAAGTGCTGGGATTACAGGCTTGAGCCACCGCGCCCGGCCGCCCTCAAATATTTATTATAGAAAGATTTCAAACATATAGAGAAGCTGAAAGAAGAGTACAACTAATAACCATATACAGACACCTAAATTCAACACTGGTAACATTTTATCTATTTTTTTTTCTGAACATTTCAAAGTAAGCTGCAGTTAGGATACTTTTTTACTTTGGCAAGCAATGTCTAAGGATAATCATTCTCCTATACACTCGTGATAACATTCTCAAGCCTAAGAAAATTAGCAGTAATTCTGTAGTATCACCTACTACCCAGTCCTTATTCAAATTTTTCCCCAACAGTTTGTGTTACGAAGTGACCTGTGTACGCCTCACCCCTAGATTCATATGTTGAAGCCCTAACCCCCAGTGTGCCCGTATTTGGAGATTAGGCCTTCAAGAAGGTAATTAAGTTTAAATAGATCACAAGAGTGGGTCCTGATTCAACAGGTCTGGTACCCACCGAAGACCTTTCTCTCTCAGACAGAGGCAAGGCCATATGAGGACATGGCATAAAGGTGGTCACCTGTAAGCCAGGAAGAGAGGTCTCACCAAAACTACCCCTGCTGCACCCTGATCTTAGACTTTGGGCCTTTAGAATGGTGAGAAAATAAATAACTATTGTTTTAGACTCTGGGTGTGTGATCCTCTGTCATGGCAGCCTGGGTGGACTCACACAATTCCTGTTGTACCCGTCATGGCTATTTTATTTTTTAAATTATTTTATTTTTTATTTTTTATTTTTAAAAATAGAGATGGGGTTTCACCATGATGGCCAGGCTGGTCTTGAACTCCTGACCTCAGGTGATCCACCCACCTCGGCCTCCCAAAGTGCTAGGATTACAGGCGTGAGCCACCGCACCCAGCCCTATTTTAAACCAGGTTCTAATCAACGCTCACCCTTGCTCACTGTTTATGTCTCTTGTAAGTCTCTGTTCTATCCCGCATCTCTCTAAATACAACCACTTTGTGAAGAGATCAGGCCTATTATCTTGTGGAATGTTCCAATTCTGGATCTGTCAGAGCGTTTCTTTGCGGTATTCTTGGTTACTCGATCCCAGTTTAAACTCTCCTTTCTTTCCAAAGGGACTGCTATAGCAGTGCTTCCTTCGGATCTCTTTGCCCTGAAGGTCTCCCCTACCTTTATGACATTCCCCTTAGTTATACAACAGTTATCTTCTTGTATCAGGCCATTTATCTGCTTAAAAAACCTTTGTGCACCCTCACTTCATTTCAAATATTAAAATTTTATTTTTTTCCCACTTTAAGTAAGTTCGAAAGTACATGTGCAAGATGTACAGGTTTGTTACATAGGTAAACGTGTGCCATGGTGGTTTGCTGCTCAGATCATCCCATCACCTAGGTATTAAGGCCAGCACGCATTAGCTATTCTTCCTGATGCTCTCTCTCATCCCGACTCCGTACCCTCTGACAGGCCCCAGTGTGTGTTGTTCCCCACCACGTGTCCATGTGTTCTCATCATTCAGCTCTCACTTCTAAGTGAGAACATGTGGTGTTTGGTTTTCTGCTCCTGGGTTAGTTTGCTGAGGATAATGGCTTCCAGCTCCATCCATGTCCCTGCAAAGGACATGACCTCATTCCTTCATATGGCTGCATAGTACTCCATGGTGTATACTTACCACATTTTCTTTATCCTGTCTATGTTGATGGGCATTCAGGTTGATTCCAAGTCTTTGTTACTGTGAATAGTGATCCTCACATCTAATAGAGTAAGTGTAAACTCCTGTATTAGGCAGGGCATTCCAGCCCCTCCCGAACCATCTATGATTTCCTCTACTGTACTCCATCACATGAAATCAATACAGGGAGCTACTGGGCAGGGAATTAATCAACGAAGGGTGCCCCTTTTTCACTGTCTCTTCCTGCAGCCAGCCAGACAGCCCTTTCTCTGACTTATTTGGGCTTAACAGCTTTATTCTGGGTACCTTACCTAGTCCCACAAGGTACATTCTTCACCTCATCTGTCTGGAGTGTGGTCTGGAAACAGAGGAAACATAAAATGCTAGAAGATGGGCAGTGACAAAGTAACTTACTTTTCAGAATTCCAAACACCTTTGTCCTGGAATAACTGTTTGGGTTGCACTTTGCCTTTGCTGAACATGATTGCCCCTCCTAATCCTCCTTCCTCATGTCATTGCTAAGACAAGCAAAGGCCCCTGCCCCAGCCTCACTGTCAGTGAACCACCACACGAACAAGCTGAGTAATAATGGTTTAGTGAAGACGACACTGGATTGGTGTCTTAAGACTTGTGCTTACTTCTACCTCTTCTATTTAAGGTAGGTACCACCTTATCCTCAGGGGGATATGTTCCAAGACCCCCAGTAGATGCCTGAAACCGCAAAGAGTACCAAGCCCTATAGATCCATGTTTTTTCCTATATGCACATACCTATGATAAAGTTTAATTTGTAAATCAGGTACAGCAAGCAATTAATGAGTAATCAACTAGAACAATTATAACAATATACTGATATGTTATGTCAAGGTGGTTTCTCTCTCTCTCTGAAAATATCTTACTGAACTGTAGTCCCCTGTTTTCAGAACATGGTTTATTGTGGGTAGCTGAGTCTATGGAAAGTGAAATAGTGGACAAGGGGGAGGACTACTGTACCAGTTTAGAAACAACAGATTACTGATTTAACCCATCTCAGAACCTAACACCTGCTCAGCCCATTCTCAGGATTACTGCAAGACTCAAATGAGATAGTGTACCTGAATGCACTTTGAAAGCCACAAAGCCTGATAATCAAAACACGAAACTTACAGGGAAAATGGCTAGGAGACATCCCAAGACATTCTCCTGGATCAGTGTAAAGTATAAAATCTTTTCATTCTTCTTTGCTGAACATACTTCAGAGATGGCGAGTCTAACTCACCCAGGCTTTAGGTGTACCACAACTAATCTCATTCCTATTTAGATGTTATCTCTCCTCACTTAGGTCAACTTCTCCCCACTCACTGCAAAAATTATGCTCAGATTTCTGAAGTTCAAATACGAATCAGCAAAATGACCACGTTTGCTTTCCAGCTAACATGGTAGCCTGTGATTTAAAACTTACACACATACAACCCGACTCTTCCTTCCATACACTCAGAACAGGTTCTTCTCTGGCTTTATCTTGAAGGAAGAACCCCCGGTCTCATTATCTCTCTCTCTCTCTTTATATATATATATGTAAATAAATTATTCTTATATAATTCTCTGGAATGGCATTTTACTTATCCATTGGCTAAATAATTTTAAATCACGAACTAGTCAACAGCCCAAATTTGTAGTCGTCCAACCATATCACAGAGGCCAAGCATACCTGCACAGACTTATATGACGTGATGAAAGGGAGCATGAGATGGAAACCAGGGCCGCTGGTCGAAGTCAGCAGGGCACCGCCTCTGCAGAGGAGGGGGAGAGAGAGGCAGCTTCAGTTTGGCAAGAGGATCTGTTAGATCAAGATCGTGAGGGTCAACTTTCCCTTCAGCCCTATAAACATATAATAGAGAGTGACATGTGCTGGAGCCATGCCACAGATCCCTTTCTTCCTCTCAGCTAGACCTTAATATTCTAGGAAGCCTGACAGTAAAACATAAAACCACTGTTCATGCTTTTGCAAGGAGAAAAAGAGGCATACAGGTGACACGGAATAATGACAGCAGAATCCGCTAGATGCAGTCCCAGCGCTTTGGGAGGCTGAGGTAGGAGGGCTGCATGAGCCCAGGAGTTTGAGACCAATCTGTCTCAAACAGTGAGACCCTGTCTCTACAAAAGAAAAGGAAAAAAATTGGCTGAGTATGGTGATTGCATGCCTATAGTCCCAGCTACTTGGGAGGCTGAGATGGAAGAACTGCTTGAGCCTGCGAGCTTGAGGCTGCAGTGAGCCATGATTGTGCCACTGCACTCCAGCTTGGGCAACAAAGTGAGACTTAGTCCAAAAAAAAAAAAAAAAAAAAAAAAAGACAGCGGAATCCATGGGTATATTAGATAAGAGGAAGTCTGTTTTACTTTGTCATATCTGTTGGGCTTGTGGCAATCCACTGGATCAATTAAATCCAGTAATATGGTTATCAACTACCTGCACCAAAAGATTAATTTGAAGTGCTTTATAAGTAATTGAAATATATGTTTTGGCAAGAGAGTTACCTTTCTAATCAAGTTATATGTAAATGATAAAGTTACAAGCCTTTTTGGGGAACATGTAAGCAGATGATAGGGACAAAGAATTAAAGGAGAGAGGAATCCAATCAGAGTTTAGAACTAGCTGTTGGCAATCCAGAAATAAACATCACAACAGCATATATAAGAGTTCATGCCAGGCGCGGTGGCTCAAGTCTGTAATCCCAGCACTTTGGGAGGCTGAGGCGGGTGGAACACAAGGTCAAGAGATCGAGACCATCCTGGTCAATATGGTGAAACCCCGTCTCTACTAAAAATACAAAAAAGTAGCTGGGCATGGTGGCACATGCCTGTAATCCGAGCTACTCAGGAGGCTGAGGCAGGAGAATTGCCTGAACCCAGGGGGCGGAGGTTGCGGTGAGCCGAGATAGCGCCATTGCACTCCAGCCTGGGTGACAAGAGTGAAACTCCGTCTCAAAAAAAAAAAAAAAAAAAAAAGAGTTCATAAAGACATAAAGCAAAAAATTGGGTCATGGAGGTTACCAAAAAGAAAGCAACTCAAGCCTTACAAGTGCTTCTTTGCTTTATATTATGCAAAGAATTTTAAAAAAAGGTGACGTAACGGGCTTCTTTATTGTAGGAATCACTATTGTAAGGCTTGCTTTAATTGACATAAGTCAACCTGCAGGCTCTTTCATTTTTCCTGAAATGTTAATATTATTGTAATTTAGTTTTAGAGATAGGGTCTTGCTCTGTCACCCAGGCTGGAGTGCAATGGTGTGATCACAGCTCACTGCAGCCTCAAACTCCTGGGCTCAAGTGATCCTCCTGCCTCAGCCTCCTGAGTAGCTAGGACTACACGTGTGTGACACCATAGCTGGCTAACTGAATTTTTTTTTTCTTAGCGATAGGTTCTCACTACGTTACCCAGGCTGACTGAAATGCTAATTTTAAAAGAGTATCCCAAGTTAGCAAAGTAGGCTACCTTCTCAAGTTGCCATCAAGAACTCAGACTCAGCTGGCTTTTGCAGTGTGGAGCCAAGACTGCCAGGGGGATGTAGGAGAAAACAGTATTTTAGGGGTATCTGTGAGGAGCACTGGTTTCCCTTAAGTTTTGTCTCTAAATCTATGTATGCATTTATTAATCACCACCCATGGCATCATCTTGAACTACTAAGGGAAGTAACAAACTTACATATATACATATTCGCTTTCCCACGATTACTGACATAAAAAGCTCAATCTAAAAAGGCTCCCCTATTCAAGGAAACATAAACATAGATGTTCAGCAGAATCTGCTAGGAAAGCAGTGACCAGGAAAGGGAGCTATTTAACAGGAAGTTGCAGGCTTCTCCCTGTCTCTGCCTTACCTGTAATATACCCCAATATGTCCCTCTTCTATCTTGTGCACAGCTGAGAAGAGAGATGCACAAAAGAAACTGGAAACCACGGCCACAGCTGCTCCCAACTGAGCCATCAGTGAGCCTGTATCCTAGGGAAAAGACACGGGAAAACGTGTGTGGTCTAACGTGCAGGAGAAAAGGCCACAACAGCGAGAGGACCTCACCAAGCTGAGCTCCCTGAGTGACTCACATCCAGCCTGGTGTCGTGTGAACACAAGGCTAAATCCACAACTCGCTTCCTCCTCGCTCTCAGTCAACGTTCCCCTTCCCTAACTGTGGAATTCGAGTCCCCACCGCACTGAGGAAGCACTGGCTCCGGATACAGCCATCGCTCAAGGAAGAACCCGTGCCAGCTGGGAAGGGTTCAAAAACACAGCCTTGTCTTCCTGTGAACACGAATGTGCTGTCACTGAACCTCTCATACTAGTAGTAGGGAAGAGAGGCAGCTGCAGTACTTTGGGCCAAATTACAGAGGATGTCAAATGACAGGCAGTTGTGGCTATGTAATTCTGGTCAGAGCCTCCCACTCCTAATTGCCTGCAGTTTCAAGGGAAACCATTATTTACTCCTTTCAGATGCTGGAGTGCCAGAGCCGGCAGGCGAACAGAGTTCCAAGGTAGGATTCGCTGGCCTCGCATCCACCTTCCCATTTATTCCTTTAGCCCTAAATAGGACAGAGCTCTCAACAAGCCTGGAGCCACACTCCCCCCATATATTCTCGCACTTTACACCTGACAGATCCCCAAGCTCGTGGTCAGAGACAAAGGGAATGTCCCAAACTGGGAGCCTCTGGGCTCCCGGGTCCAACCGCGTTCAGGCACCAGGACGCGGAGGAGGTGGATCCTGAACGCTGAATGATCTGGAACTATGGTGACTGCAAAGTTCAGCTGTGCGTGCGCGGGCCCGTGAGCGCAGGGCGTGGATTCTGCCTCCCAGGTCTAAACGTGACCCGGGCGCGGACATCTGCGAGGCGCTGATTTTACCGTGGCGGCCTCCGGCTACCGATCTGCGGTTGCGTCCTTTCTGCCAGTGCCCTTCCCTCCCCGAGGTCAATCGTGCCCCTTCCCCGCCCCGTTCCGAGAGAGGGTCAAGCACCCTGGGCTGGGGCTGCGGCTCCAAGAGTCTCCGCTCGGTCCCCCTGAGGCTCGCAAGGAGGGGACGCGACAGAAGAGGGTTTCTGTCTCGCTCCAGGAGCGGGCCGGCTGAGGGAGACGGGCTGCTGGGACAGGGGTTCCCGAGGGTGGCGGGTTAGTCCCGGCCGAGAGCAGCAGCTAGGCCCAGCGCGCGTACACAGGGGCGGGGGCCGCGTACCAGGCTGTCCCTCCAGGCGCTCCGTACTGGTCCGAGCCCCAGTGCAACGGTAGAATCCGCCACACCCCTCAACACGCGACTTCCTTCCGGGCCGTCGCTTCGATGACGCCATCAGTTCACGCGAGAAGACCACACTCCCACCCCTCGCTCATTCTGCGCCCCGCCCCTCGCGTTCCCAGTGGTCTGTGGCCGCAGGTGGCCGCCAGGGATCGCCCGCGACTCGGTTCGTGCGGTCCTGGACGTCGGTCTCGGGTATCCGGACTGGGGCTGGGGATGAGAGCGGGGAAGGTGGGAGCTCCCCGAGAACGAGCGGCGGGACGCGCGTGGCCGAGAGTGCTGAGACCCAGGGTGTCCCTTTTCAAGGCACTGACTTTGGGGATTGCTCCGGATTTCCCTCCGCAGAAGGCCGAACCTGGTTAGTTTTTTTTTTTAATTAGAGACAAGGTCTAACTCTTTTGCCCAGGCTGGAGTGCAGCGCACGGTCATAGCGCACTGCAGTCTCAAACTCCTGGGGTTAAGCGATCCTCCCACCTCAGCCTCCTGAGTAGCTGGGACCACAGGCGCACTCCATGGCACTTGACAATTTTGTTTTTAGTAGAGACAGGGTCTCTGTAAGTCTGGTCTCAAATCCCGGCTTCAAGCAATCCTCCTGTCTCGGCCTCCCGACGTGCTGGGATTACAGGCGTGAGCTGCCACGCCGACCGTTTTTTGTTTTGTTTTTCCCCCTTAATCAGGTACTAGCAAGTTGCAACTGTTCTCTTTCCTATAACACAGCTGAAACAATCTTTTCAATGTGCAGATTAGCATCATTACCTTACTAATTAATAATCCCTATGTTGAATTGTCCTTTATATTTTTCTGGGAGCTTTGGCCCTTGTGATCCTGCAACACCACAAAGTATACTAACAAGGAATTATTATCCTAATTTTAATGAACGAGATCTAAGAAGTTCAGCGAGGTTCAGGGGTAAAAACAGCCAAGGAGGCTGGGCGTGGTGGCTCACCTCTGTAATCTCAGCACTTTGGGAGGCCGTGGTGGGCGAATCACCTGAGGTCAAGAGTTCGAGACCAGCCTGGCCAACCTGGCGAAATCCCATCTTCTACTAAAAATATAAAAATTAGCCGGGCGTGGTGGCCGGCTCCTGTAGTTCCAGCTACTCAGGAGGCTGAGGCAGGAGAATCCCTTGCACCCTGGAGGTGGAGGTTGCAGTGAGCCGAGATTGTGCCATTGTAGTCTAGCCTGGGCAACAAGAGCAAAACTCCTTCTCAAAAACAAAAAACAAACAACAACAAAAAATAGCCAAGGAAAGCTTCCTTTGCGTTTCCTTAATATCTTGAGTTTACCGCCTTTGTAACCCCCGCCACAGTACACAGGGGCTTGTGCATTTCATCGTCTTTATGGATAAACTGTCCATCCATTCCCCGGAGAGCAGAGACTGACTTTCCTTCCGCACCCCACCCACCCGACTCCCCGCACTGCGCCGGGCTTAGGTGCACAGTAAATGCAGACTGAAGGCAACGTGAGATCAGGCCCGGAATTCAGATTGTGTCTCCTAGTCTAAGGGCCTCAGGTTGTCCTCAATCTGCCCTATTCACCAGCATCACATTGGGGCATTTCTAATTCAACCACTGAAGTTATTAATATTTTGTTTGCAGGAGAGAAAGAGTCCGCTTAATTATAGCCTTCAGTAAGTAAAAAACTTTTCCACCGGGAAGATGGCAAGCTGGTGGTGTTTGACAGATTTAAGACTCAGGAAAAGGGAAGTGTGGTTTTTTCAGGCATGCCTGCTTGGGATTGGCCCGTTTGCCTTTCCTCGGTTTGCTCTGAGTGTTGGGATGTTTCAGCATTACATGGTGAAGCCCATAAGAGGGTTACATGGTGCTGTCTGGGAGCTCTGTGTCCATCTCCATAAATGGAGGCCTTTCCTCTCCCTACTCTGTCCCTGCATCCCCCACTCCGAACAGACAAAGCTGGCCATTCTCTTGACGGATCCTGTCAGAACTTGAGTGTTTTCTCTCCAGGTTCAGTGATATAACTCAGCTGGGCATGCTTAATAAATGTTCATTTAATAGTTGAGTGAGTAAGAAAAATGGAAATATTAGGGTTCATCAACCCAAGAAATCGGGGCTAGCCTGCAGCATCAAGTATTTAAATTACTTGTAATTTAAGAATTTCATTTAACCAACCTCTGGCAACCCCCATCTTCCATCCCCTTCCTATAAGTATGTACTATTATTATGTGTCACTTAGAAATAATAAAAGCACAATAATTTCCTCATAGTAAACTTTAGAGTGAATTGTGGGTAGAAGTTTTGGGATTTTTGTTCTTAGGAGGCTTTTTACCAGGCCTGGGTTATTTAGTTGTGGACCTGCCTAAAGGCAGGGGGGTGGATGTCAGTAGATGACCTAGTACTTCTGAAAACTTTCTTAAGAGACTTGGGATTTTTATGTTACCCAGCAGTGATTTATTTAACACAAGAGTTTACAATTTCTTCCTTCCTTTCTTTCTCTCTGTCTCTCCCTCCCTCCTTCCTTCCTTTCTTCTTTCTCTTTTTTTTGAGACGGAGTCTTGCTCTGTCGCCAGGTTCAAGTGCAGTGAGCAATCTTGGTTCAGTGGAACCTCCACCTCCTGGGTTCAAGCAATTCGCTTGCCTCAGTCTCCCAAGTAGCTGGGACTACAGGCACGTGCCACCACACCCAGCTAATTTTTGTATTTTTAGTAGAGATGGGGTTTCACCATGTTGGCCAGGATGGTCTCGATCTCTTGACCTTGTGATCTGCCTGCCTCAGCCTCCCCAAATGCTGGGATTACAGGCGTGAGCCACCGTGCCCGGCCTCTCTTTCTCTTTCTTTCTTTCCTTCCTCCTTCTTTCTTTTTTTCTCTCTTTTTTTTTTTTTTTTTTTTTTTTTTTTGAGACGGAGTTTCGCTCTTGTTACCCAGGCTGGAGTGCAATGGCGCGATCTCGGCTCACCGCAACCTCCGCCTCCTGGGCTCAGGCCATTCTCCTGCCTCAGCCTCCTGAGTAGCTGGGATTACAGGCGCGCGCCACCATGCCCAGCTAATTTTTTATATTTTTAGTAGAGACGGGGTTTCACCATGTTGACCAGGATGGTCTCGATCTCTCGACCTCGTGATCCACCCGCCTCGGCCTCCCAAAGTGCTGGGATTACAGGCTTGAGCCACCGCGCCCGGCCTCTTTTTTTCTCTCTTTCTTTCTTTCCTTCTTTCTCTTTCTTTCTCTCTTTTTCTTTCTCTCTCTCCCTCCCATTTCTTTCTTCTTTCTTTCTCTCTCTCTCTCCCCTCCATGCCCTCCCTCTCTCCCCCCTTCCCTCCCTTGCCCTCCCCTCCCCTTCCCTTCTTTCTTTGTCTTGCTCTGTCACCCAGGTTGGAATTGCAGTGGCACAATCTTGGCTTACTACAGCCTCCATTTCTCGAGTTCAGGCGATTCTCCTACCTCAGCCTCCCGAGTATCTGGAACTACAGATGTATGCCATCACGACTGGCTAATTTTTGTATTTTTAGTAGAGAGAGGGTTTTACTATGTTGGTCAGTCTGGTCTTGAATTCCTGACCTCAAGTGATCCACGTGGCTCGGGCTCTCAAAGTGCTGGGATTACAGGTGTGAGCCACCACCGTGCCTGGCTAAAATTTTGTTTTAAAAAAATGTCGCAGTATAGAGTAGTGATTTAGCTCAGATACTCCACAGTCAGGCTGTCTTGTTTAAATCCTGGACCCTGCCTCTTAGTTCTGTAACCTTGGAAAATTATCTGTCCCTCACAAGAGGGAGGGACAGTTCCTTCATCTATAAAATCAAAGTAATAATTATATGAAAGTCATAGGACTATTGTGAAAAGCACACATAACATTTGGTAAATTTTGTGTTCACCAAATGTTAGCTGTAATAGCAAATTCCCTTAATGTGTTCTTGCATGTTTGGGGGTTGTTATTGCAGGTTATTAATGTGACACAGGGCAAGAGAATGATAAACTTTAAGCTGTATGGTATGAATAATAACCAATGAAAGCTTATCAGAAGAAGAGATAAAGGCTTCTGAAATTATACCTCAATAGATATTTGTAATACAGATTTCATAAAGCTTTATTGAATAATGTCTATGTAGCAGCCCCGGTGCCTTACTTTTTCTCATTTTATGTAATCTTTAGGTCAGCCCTTTGAGTTCAACTCCATTTTAGAGGAGAAAGTTGAAGCTTAGATAAATTAAGAGATTGTCTAAGATCACGAAGATGATAAATTGCAAAGGCAGAGTTCAAATGATCTCGTCTCTTTTTTTTTTTTTATAGTGAATGAGTTAGAAAATGATTCAGTTTCACACACATACACATGTGCACACACACACATCACGTGTGTGTAACCTTTCTGTAACCTTTCAGAAATGTAGATCAGTGGTCAGAAATTATGAAACTTTTTAAATTAAATTGGACCAGTTTATTTTGCAGTTTTAGGTTGAAGCAGGTTAAAAAATACTCTCACCCAGCAATCCATAATGTTCTATTCTATTGCTGTTTGTTGGGTCCTCTGATCAAGAAAATTGTTAGTGAGAGCGCCATTCCAAAGAGAGAAGAGACCCCTTCTTTCACAATTAGAGTTTTTAAAGTCAATTTCACAATTAGACTTTTAAAGTCAATAACCAGGTTAACTCCAAAAGATTCAGGCAACTCTTAAAATCTGTCACTTCAGTTCAGTTCAGTATCACAAGAGTGGAAGTTGCTGGAAAAAGTTTCTGCTTGATTTAAAGTTTATCTTTTTTACCTTAGGCTCTAAAACAGAGAAGAGAAAACATCTTTTAGAATGTTTGATTCCAGTAAGATTTTAGTGAGCTTAGGCGAAAAGGAATGAACTATATCCCTAATTATTAAGGGGGCTCATAAATTTTTCCTCTTTTCTTTTTTTTCAATTGCAAAAATCAGGATTGGTGACTTCCAAGAACAAAAGCATATTTGCTTGGGGCTAATGAGGTTTCTTCAAGGCAATTGGGTAAAGGGATCAAAGAGCCATCAGGAAAAAAAATTGAGCTGAAAGCTAAAAGGCACCAAAAAGGTCATTTTGTGATTACATGTTTTTACAGCTTTATTGAGATGTAATTGACATGTAATAAACTGTTCATAAAGTCTACAATTTACGTTTTGATTTGCAAACCTTGTGAAGCCATTACCACAATCAAGGTAATGAACACATGCATCATGCCTCCAAATTTCCCCATGCCTCTTTGCAATCTTTTCCTCTTACCCCTCTTTGGGACACCCCTTTTTCGATGCTCAAAAGACCACTGATCTGCTTTTGCCACTAGTGTGCATTTTGTAGAATTTTATTTTATTATTTGATTATTTTTTATTTTTTTAAAGATGGGGTTTTACCATGTTGGTCAGGCTAGTCTTGAACTCCCAACCTCAGGTGATCCGCCTGCCTTGGCCTCCAAAGTGCTTGGATTACAGGCATGAGCCACCACACCCGGCCCTAGAATTTTATATGAATGGAATCGTATAGCATGTACTCTTTTTGAGGGGAGGGTCTCGCTTTTTTGAAAACCCAAAGTAATTATTTTGAGATTCATCCATGTTGTTGAGTCTATCAAGAGTTCCTTCCTTTTTATTGCTGTGTAGTGTTTGATTGTATAGCTACACAATTGTTTATCTACTCATCTCTTGACAGACAGATAGGTTATTGCCTATGATTTTGATCCAACACATTACTTTTACTTGTAGAGAAGTCCGAGGAGAAGAAGTCTCCAGAAAGGGGGCTTGGCTAAGGTCCCTACTGCATTTGGGAATGATGAAGAGGAGCCTGTGACCCTGAGATTGTGTTCCAACAAGCCTGGCAGTTGCATTTTGGCTTGGCCTCGTTTGCCTGGGATGATCTTTCCTTTCCTTTTCTTTTTTTTTTTCTTTTTCTTTCTTTTATTTTTTTTTAAGTGGGGTTTCACCATGTTGGTCAGGCTGGTCTTGAACTCCCGACCTTAGGTGATCTGCCTGCCTTGGCCTCCAAAGTGCTTGGATTACAGGCGTGAGCCACTACGCCCGGCCGGATGATCTTTCCTTTAACCCTCCTACTCGGAATTTATAGTAACATTAGGAATTTAAAAAAAATGATTGTATGAAATTTTATGTACATATATTTATCTACACATCTCTCTATGTCATTGATAGACTTCTTTTTTGCTGTACGTAAGAGATACCTTATATACTGGGATGTGAGTCTCAGGATAAGGTAGCCCATGTTTATTCTAGGCCAATCTTTCTTCACCTGGTTTCTTAATCTCATCCTCCTCTCTCCTCAGGGACCTAGAGCCTTTAATTATCTCCTTTCTACCAGTTCTTTAGCCACAGCCTGTAATCTTGTGCAATTTCTCCACGCCCTTCCCTTTAAGCCTCTCCGTTGATCCTGTGTAAGCCTCTAGTTCTTACCCGATTTGTCTCCTTCCCTTTGAGGAAAGTTTATTGAAAAAGTAGCCTACACTTGATGTCATTACTTCCTCACTTTCTGTTCCCTTGTTCTTAACCCTTCAGTTCCTTTCTCTGATGCACGTGGTACTGTTGATTGGCCCCCTGAATGCTTAGACCCCTCATCCCTTGGCCTCTGTGAATTACTCTTTCCCTCCTGGGTTTCTGTCTATTGTCCATATGTTCCTATTTTTAATCTCTACCATGAGCTCATCCTCAGCTCTTCCTCAGAACTCTGTCTTTGACCTACTGCTCTTCTTTCTTTTTCTTTTCTTTTATTTTTTTGAGATGGAGTTTTGCTCTTGTTGCCCAGGCTGGAGTGCAACGGTGTGATCTTGGCTCACTGCAGTCTCCACTTCTTGGGTTCAAGCGATACTCCGGCTTCAGCCTTCCAAGTAGCTGGGATTACAGGCGCCCACCACCATACCCGGCTAACTTTTGTATTTTTAGTAGAGATGGGGTTTTGCCATGTTGACCAGGCTGGTCTTGAATGCCTGACCTCAAGTGATCCACCCGCCTTGGCTTCCCAAAGTGTTGGGATTACAGGTACGAGCCACTGTGCCCGGCCCCTACTGCTCTTCCTTCTCTGTCTTCTCTTTCTGGAAGGCCTCTTGTGTTCTCTATATTCTAATTATAGGGCCGCTGGTGACGCTCCTAAATGCATATTAATAACCATGAGCTACACACTAGAATACCATTTCTTTGGATTTTGGACAGGGAGAAATGGATCATCTCTAAAATGGAACTCATAGGTCCCTTTAAACATCCTCCTCCCACTAAAGATGTCACTATTCACTCAACCATCCAGGGTAGACACTCAACTGGCCACTGACTTTAACCTGCCCCATCCATCCTAATTATTCCTTGACGCCATACTTCCCTCTCCAGGCAGTTCAGGGCTTTATCACCCTAACATTAGGATTATTGTAATAACCTAATGTTAGCCAACTCTTTGCCCCAACCTTGCCATTCAACTTAAATTATTGTGTTGGCCACAGTGTACCCATGTGTTCTTTGATGTATACTTTTTCTGCTTTAAAAACACCGTAATAGGTTTCCTACTGAAAAAATTCAAATCCTCTTAACTTTATTCATATAAGATCTTTAATGATGTGATCCCCTACCTATACCTTCAGCTTTTAGATCTTATTCTGTAGTTTTTTGTATTTTGCTAGACCAGCTCTTATTCGTCTTTTCTCTCTTTTTTTTTTTCTCTGTCACAGGCCAGGCTGGAGTGCAGTAGCACAATCTCAGCTCATTGCAAGCTCCGCCTCCTGGGTTCAAGAGATTCTCCTGCCTCAGCCCCTCCAAGTAGCTGGGAATACAGGCACACGCTACCACGCCTGCTTAATTTTTGTATTTTTAGTAGAGATGGGGTTTCACCATGTTGGCCAGGCTGGTCTTGAACTCTTGACCTCAAGTGATCCACCTCCCTAGGCTTCCCAAAGTGCTGGGATTACAGACGTGAGCCACTGTGCCCGGCCTTATTCATCTTTCAAGACCCTTCTAGGTATTTCTTCTGTGTGTCCACAGTATCCTGTGCATTCTTGTCATACGGCACTCATTATAATACACTGAAACATTCTAGTTCTTGTCTGTGCTTCTCGAAAGACTGTAAGATCCATGAGGGCAGGAACTTCATCTATTCATCTTTGTATTCATCCCACCCCCTGGAGGGTCTAACATAATTCCTGGCACAGAATAAGCACTCAGTAAGTGTTTGTCAACTAAAATAATAAACATCCATGACCTGGTAAAATGTAAATGCACTGTCAGTTATACCAGGTCGTTGAATGCTCATAGAAATCCATCAGGGTAATATCACCACAAGCCTACTTAACAGATAAGGACACACAGGGAAGAGGGCTTCAGCAATTCCTCAAGGTCACAGGAAGATCAACTGATTGGAAATCCAATATTTTTTTCCCCTTACATTTGTGAATTTGGAAAATGTCAAGGCATCAGGACAGAGATTTTTTTGACTCTATAAACATGTATTGAAACAACTACTATCTATGAGCCACAATCCTAAGTATGAAAGCAATGAAGGAGAGTGGAGGAGACCCCTTATGCCTGGTAAGGTTCTAGACACTCAGTCTCTCTTCTCCCTCCCTCCCTTCCTTCCTTCCTCCCTCCTTCCCTCCGTCAGTCCTTCCCTCCCTCCCTCCCTCCCTTTCTTCCTTCCTCCCTCCCTCCCTCCCTCACTCCCTTCCTCCTTTTTATTTTATTTACTTAGTGGTGAGACAGGGTCTCACTCTTTCACTCAGCCTGGTGTGCAGTGGCACAAGCATAGCTCACTATAGCCTCGAACTCCTGGGCTCAAGTGATCCTCCTGTGTGAGCCTCCTGAGTAGCTAGGCTACAGGTGCACGCCACCATGCCTGGTTTATTTTTGTGGAGATGAGGTCTCACTGTGTTGCCCAAGGCAGGTCTCACACTCCTGGTCTCAAGCAATCCTCCTGGCTTGGCCTTCAAAAGTGCTGGGGTCACAGGCGTGAGCCACCATGCTGGCCCTTCCTTCCTTTTTTTCATTCTTTCTATTTTTCCTTCTCTTCCTTTCTTTTTTCCATGATGTGGGGTAGAGGGGCTGGCTTGTGCATTGTAGGTTGTTGAGCAGATTCTCTGGCCTCTATCCCTAGATGCCGGAAGCAACACCCCCACCTCATTGTGATAACCAAATACGTCTTCAGACATTGCCATATGTCCCCAGTTGTATGTGCGTGAGACAATTTTGCCCCCAGCTGAGAACCACTGTGGTGTGGATAGACTTAAAAGTGGAGGGAATTGGAGGCTGAGGTGGGCAGATCATGAGGTCAAGAGATCAAGACTATCCTGGCCAACATGAGGAAACCCCGTCTCTACTAAAAATACAAAAATTAGCTGGGCATGGTGGCGAATGCCTCTGGTCCCAGCTACTTGGGAGGCTGAGGCAGGAGAATTGCTTGAACCTGGGAGGCAGAGGTTGCCGTGTGCTGAGATCACGCTGCTGTACTCCAGCCTGGTGACAGAGCAAGACTCAGTCTCAAAAAAAAAAAAAAAAAAGAATGAAGAACAAGAGGGCAAGCTTTGCCTCCCAAAGCATGGCAGGTGTTGCATGGATGCAGTTCTGTATGGACTGAGTCAGGGGAGGGAGAGAAGGAGATGTTAGGAGTTAGATGTTAGGATGGAATCAGAAGCCAGTAGGAGTTCTGGAAGAAGATGGAAGATGAGCGGGTGGTGTTGAAGGGTGGGGTCCTAGAGAATCCATGAGAATAGCAACCTTGGCTATGAAATGGGAGAGGAAGAAATCGTGTGTGTGTGTGTGTGTGTGTGTGTGTGTGCGCGTGCGCATGCACGTGTGTGTGCACATGCATGTCTGCCTGTGTGTGTGTAAAATGTAGATCTCAGATCATCCTACTGAACCAAATTCTAAAGAGGAGAGTCACTTGTTCTTTGGAAGACCAGACTTGGGGAGACGCCAGGCTATAAATCTTGGAGGGGAGGACTTTACTGCCACTTAGAAATCAGGCCCAAAACACCTATAATGTTTGTCAGTCCACATGTAAGTGTTCTTAAGTAAGTGTGCAGGGTGTGGGGGATGAAATATGGCAGGTATTTGATTTAAAAAGCCTGCACAGATTTAATGTCCTGATAAAATGTATTAAATCTTTTAAGGTTTTAATGAATCTAGTATGTGTTTCATAAATCAAGAACTCCGCTAAGCCGTCTCCTGGTTTAATAAGAGTAAACTAGGAAATTGCTCTGAGCAGAAGCAAAATACATTTATATCACACTGAAAAGTAATAGATTTTTAAGCTGAGGGGGTCTTTCTGGGCTTTTTATGCTGTTTGCTTATTACGTTGCTCCAACTCCTTCAAATATTAAACCACAGGCAAACACGTGCTTAACTGTATCAAGATGTGAACTAGCACAAAGGTAAATATGATTTGTAAGAGAGCAGAAAACAAAGCCAGTATTTCCTTGCCCTTAGACCTAGGACCAGGTTGATTTCTGAACTAACACCTGGCTTTGTGTATCTAAGGGTAAGGTGGTTGGTTAAAAATCATTATTAACTGTTAGTAAACCACCTTTCCCAAGTTCTCTCACTGCTCCATCCTCACCGCTTAGCACATCTGCCAGATTGAAGCCGTGAGTGTGTGAAATACTTCTTGAGTTTTATAGCTGACTGAGGAATGGCCTTGTTAAACTTACTGGCCAGACCATCCAAAGCAAGTGTTCAGAGCTCCTTCTGTCGTCTTAAACCCAAGGGCTATAATGTGTGCTTTTGTTCTTTTTCCTTTCTTCCAGTCCCACTGCTCAAGCTCCAGTGGGAATGGGAAGGGGGCTTTGGGGGTGTGGGTATACCAGATAGGTATCTCTGAGCAGGATGGGGCTTGAAGCCCCACTACGAAGCTTCCTGGGTGGATGGGCAAGAATCTGGAGTGAGATGGTGGTTCGGGGAGTTGGGGGGAGGTGGCGTTGGAGGAATGAAGGGGGGTGGGGCTTGAACATTCCAGTGCACAAAAGCTGGCAGGGCTTGTGAGCTCTGCAGGGGAGGGAGCAGGCCGTAAAGCTCAGTGTGGAGAAGCCTGTCCAACCTCATTAGCTGTCACGGGCAACAATACTGATCTGGCAATAGAGGCGATTCCAAACCTGTTGGTCATTAATCACCCGCCTGACAGTTGCGAATGGAAGTGGAAAAACCTCATCCCCCCTCCACCCTTCCCCTCCTCCTGGGCCCAGCTCTGGAGTTTAGAGTTACCTCTTGGTGTATATGTGGTTCGCGGCTGTGTGCGGGGTCCTTTTCCTTCGGCTTTTTTAGGGGGTCATTTTCAGCATGGAGAGGCTACAAGTTGGCCAGAGCCTGGCAGACAGCGCTTCTGGGCACAGAGACTGGGGAGCAAGAAAATGAAAGGTAGTGGCTTCCAGAGTGGGGACCTCGGCTGTGACCCCTCTGGGATCCAGGACTGGGTCTTGGCAAGCCCATGGAATCAGGGGAGGCTGTCGTCAGTGCCCAGGCCTCATCTTTCCACACCCGCCCCCTCGTTCCCTGGCACACCCTTCTCTCCCTCCTTCAGCCACTGGGTGCCAACATATTTTCCTTTATGCTCCTTTTCCCTGCCCTTCCCAACCCCCACCCACCATTCCCAAATAAGCGGATCCTGCTCATAGGAAAAGTTTTCATCTGTTTTTTTCTGTCTCACTCTGAAGTTAAGCTCCGTTTCCTTTCTTGGAGGGACTTGGCTTTTCAGCCTCGGCTCTAGCTGTGACAGTGGGGGAACGGTGATGTTTGGTAATAGTGATATTGATATTTCATCTGTGAGAGTGGAGTCGGGGCAGTAGGAGAAGAGGCCTGGTCTGCACAGGTGCCTCTGAAATCGACCAATGGGAAGTGCTGCTTAGTTTCTTGGTCTGTCTTAAGTTTTCTACGTAAAGGAGGGAAGAAAAGAGAGAAGGGGCAGAGGACAGTTATAGACCGCACTAGGATGGGGACTTCTGTTACTCAAGTTTCTTTTCTTTTTCTTTTTTTTTTTAAGATCGAGTCTCACTCTGTCACCTAGGCTGGAGCGCAGCAGCATGATCTCGGCTCAGGGCAACCTCTGCCTCCTGGGTTCAAGCGGTTCTCCTGCCTCAGCCTCCCAAGTACCTGGGGTTATAGGCACCCACCACCATGCTAATTCTGTTTCTCAAGTTTCTTGCATGTTCTTCAGTGCATGTGAGCCAGGTTACATTTAAGAGAGAAGATCCAACTTCTGCTCAGTTTCCTAGGATGTGGAGGGAGGAGGGGTATAAGGAATTAGCCAGGAATTCCTGAAGGAGTAACGTCAAGATAATTTACACACTTCTCAGCTCTTCTGTTGGCAGGCATGAGAGAGTAACGTGGGTGCTAACAACCAAGGAAGGGGAGAAGTTGCAACAAAAATTGTCAAGGGGTCTAAATTAGTCCTCTAGTTTTCCCAAACGTTTCTACGTTCCGTCGGTGCAGAGGACCCTTGGCCTTGGCCACGTTTGTTGGTGCTGTCTGCTCTCTCCATAGCTTCTCTGACCTCTTGCTACTCGTTATAGTTTCAGGCAGAAGATGGACACATCTGTCCATGGTTGATCTGTCCAGGCTACGCTGACAAAGACAAATTCCCATGACATACTCATAGAAACAAAATGGAAAGGAGGGATTGTTACAACTATACCATTTTAGCCTGGCTTCCCAATCTCTCATATACCCCTTTATCCATTTTTTTTTTTTTTTTTTTTTTTTTGAGACGGAGTTTCGCTCTTGTTACCCAGGCTGGAGTGCAATGGCGCGATCTCGGCTCACCGCAACCTCCGCCTCCTGGGTTCAGGCAATTCTCCTGCCTCAGCCTCCTGAGTAGCTGGGATTACAAGCACGCGCCACCATGCCCAGATAATTTTTTGTGTTTTCAGTAGAGACGGAGTTTCACCATGTTGACCAGGATGGTCTCGATCTCTTGACCTCGTGATCCACCCGCCTCGGCCTCCCAAAGTGCTGGGATTACAGGCTTGAGCCACCGTGCCTGGCCTTTTTTTTTTTTTTTTTTTTGAAACAGAGTCTTGCCTCTGCCACCCAGGCTGGAGTGCAATGGCACAATCTCAGCTCACTGCAACCTTCGCCTCCCAGGTTTAAGTGTTTCTTGTGCCTCAGCCTCCCCAGTAGCTGGGACTACAGGTGTGAGCCACCATGCCTGGCTAATTTTGTATTTTTTAGTAGAGATGGGGTTTCACTATGTTAGCCATGTTGGTCTGGAACTCCCGGCCTCAAGTGATCCACCCACCGGGGCCTTCCAAAGTGCTGGGATTATAGGCGTGAGCCACTGTCCCTGGCCTTGGCACTATTAAGAAAAGAGAAACAAAAGCTGTGGTTCTTAGCTGGGGAAATGACATACGTGCACACAGAACAGTTCTCTGTAAAGGCCAAATGATCTGAAACAAAACATAGGAGCTACCAGGGCTCAGAAGAGGGCTAGAGTTATCAGGGAAAGTGGTGAGGAGGAAGGGGACTTGGACTGAGCATTGGTGGGTGGAGAGCATTTAGGTAAGTGGGCAGGAAAGGTGAGGGACTTCAGGCAGATGGCCAGTGTGAGCAGATGAGTAGAGACTGGAACGGCAGGGCCTGCGCTGAGGACAAGGAGAGGGTTTCCTTGACTGGATGGGAGGCTCGGCGCAGGCCCTTTCTCCTCCTCCAGCCAGCACTCATTTGTTCCTGCAGCATCACTGTGAGTTCCACTTAGTCCTGGACCGCTGTGTACTGCCCAGTCACTTTCATGTGTATGTCTCTAGTTCTCTCGATCAGATATACAAGCCACTGGAAGGCAGGAAGTATATTTTATATACGTTGGAACTTACTCAACACAGTGCAATGCAATTCAAGTTAATTCGATTCAATGCAATCCAATCCAATTCAATCCAACATGTTTTTATTGAGTACCAGCTTTTCAGCTGTTCTAGGCTTTTGAGATTCAATTAAACAGACAAAGATACTGGCCTTCCCGACTTTAGTTCTCACAGGAGCATACAGACAAAAAGAAATACTATAAATAATATTAGATAAGTTGGATAGTATGGTGGAAGGTAGTAAGTACCAGGGAAGAGATGGAGAGAAGGCCAGGGTCCTGGGCTAAGGAGTGAGCGTGTATATGCATGTCTGTGTGTTATTAAGTGGAAATTATCGAATGAAGGTATTAAGCAGAAGATGTTATGAAAAAGAAGGCACTATTAATAGGGGTATTAAATAGAAAAATCACAGCATGTCTCATGGAGAAGGTGATAATTTACCAAAGACGTAAAGGGAATGAGGAAGCTGGCCTAGTGGATTTCTGGAAGAGACGTTTCCAGACAGAGGACAGCGAGAGAATGGCCCTACACAGGAGCATCCTAGTGTGTTTGAGGGATGGCAGGGAGGCCATGTGGCTGGAGCCAGAGCCACTGAAGGAGGCGGTGGGGTGGGAGGAGATTGGAGAGGGCGCAGGGAGCTAGGTCTTAGAAGCCATGCTGTGGACTTTGGCCACTCCTTCAAGAGAGACGGAGCCTTCACAGGCTTTCAGACCAATGAATGACATAATCTGACTTCTGTTTCTAAAAGATCTCTTGGCTGCAGTGTTGAGAATAGGTGATGGGGGTTGGGAGGTGGAAAGGGGGACCAGGGTAGATCTGTCATGAGACTGATTTTTACAGACGTGGCTGAACCTATGCAACTCAGAGAAAGAAGACCTTCAGCCTATTCATGTTGGAAGGCTACACGAGATTCTCATATGCTCATTAAGAGCTTCATTATGAGACACACATTATTTAGAGTTTTGACCTGACTGAATAAGCCTGATCATCCAGCTTGTTCACCAGGGTTATCTTCAAGAAACATTTCCCCTGCTAATCACCACATAAAGATTTGTAATTGTCAGTTAAAAATCTGGTGGTTTGAAGATGGCTTTCAAAACATTCCCAAGAGTTTTGAGCAAGGCAACATGTTAGAATGTGTGTATATCCTTCCAAAGGGACATTTTGAATGGGCAATGTTTATTTTGATCTCTAAGTCCTGCTATGTTTGCTTTAACAATTTTCATACTTTATAGTATCTCTTCTGTGTTCTCTTACCATAGAGTGGAGGGTTGGCATTCAGCACATTGCCTAAGAGGAGGCTGGGGAATGGAATTAAGCCTTGGGCATGTTGTTATGTATTAATTTATAAGGCAGTATTAAAAATTCCATTTGAATTTCTAAATCGAACTAATTTTGAGGGGCCAAACTATTTTTTTTCCTCGAGAGAAGTAAGACATATATTTAAAATAGGTTCTTCCCTAAGAAGCAAAAGGTAACCACTTTTCTGTTAAGCTTCTTATAAGTCCATTTAAATGAATGAGCAACCAGGGGGTTGTAAGTTGGTCCCCAAGTCAACAAGATTACTGAGCAGCTTCTGTGGATGTTAGTTATTGAGGGGGGATAAAAAAAAATAGAGGCCAGGCATGGTGGCTCACGCCTGTAATCCCAGCAGTTTGGGAGGCCAAGGTGGGCGGATCACCTGATGTCAGGAGTTCGAGACCAGCCTGGCCAAGAGAGTGAAACCCCGTTTCTACTAAAAATACAAAAATTAGCCAGGCATGCTGGCACGTGCCTGTAATCCCAGCTACTTGAGAGGCTGAGGTACGAGAATCGCTTGAACCCGGGAGGAGGAGGTTGCAGAGAGCTGAGATGGGCCCCACTGCACTGCTGTCTCAGAAAAAAAAAAAAAAAAAAAAAAAAAGAAAACTTTATTTTGCCCTCATGTTGCTCCCAATCTGGCAGAAAAAGAAGCATGAGAACAAAATGACACTAGAAATTAGAGAAAAGGAGACTCTTGGCCAAGTGTGGTGGCTCATGCCTGTGATCCCAGCACTTTGGGAGGCCAAGGCAGGAGGACTGCTTGAGGCCAGGAGTTTGAGACCAGCTTGGGCAACATGGCAAAACCCAATTTCTCCAAAAATTCCAAAAAAATTAGCTAGGCATGGTGGCACATGCCTGTAGTCCCAGCTACGCAGGAGGCTGAAGCGGGAGAATTGCTTGAGCCCAGGAGGTTGAGGCTGCAGTGAGCTGTGATTGCACCACTGCACTCCAACCTGGATGACAGAGCAGGACTCTGTCTCAAAAAAATAAACAAAACTAAATAAAGGAGACACCTTACTCCTATGTGTGCCATATATGTGTGTAGTTTTAAACCTTTTCAATGTTTTATAACATCCGTGATCTCATTTCATTTAGGCCTAATCATAATTATCTGAAATAAAGTCACAGAGAGTCACAGCTGCAAAGGACTTCAGAGATTATCCATTTCATCCAAGCCCTTGATTCTATATGGAAGAAACTGCGGCACAGATATGGGAAGTGCTTTGTCGTGGTCACAACAGGAAGCAGAGGAGCTAGAACGGGAACCTGGGGCCTTTGGTTCCATTCCACATTTTTTCTCACACTTTCAGAATGGTGAGGGCTATAGGATTGAGGTTCCAGGAGTATTTAATGAAGCCATTGTGAGGCCAGTTGGGATGAGGTGATGGTTCAGGATGAGGATTTGGGGGGTGGGGTCGCTGCAGGGACATCCTGAGGCCCAGAGTCACAAGGGAAAACATTAGCTTTTTTAAATTTTTGAGATGGAGTTTTGCTCTGTCACCAGGCTGGAGTGCAGTGGCATGATCTCAGCTCACTGCAACCTCCACAGTGATTCATTCAAGTGATTCTCCTGCCTCAGCCTCCTAAGTAGGTGGGACTACAGGTGCCCGCCACCATGCCTGGCTAGTGTTTTATGTTTTTAGTAGAGATGGGGTTTCACCATGTTGGGCAGCATGGTCTCAATCTCCTGACCTTGTGATCCGCTCATCTCGGACTCCCAAAGTGCTGGAATTACAGGCATGAGCCACCGCACTGGGTGAACATTAGCCTTTTTTTCTTTTTCTTTTTTTTTTTTTTTTTTGAGATGGAGTCTCCCTCTGTCCCCCAGGCTGGAGTGCATTGGCCTGATCTAGGCTCACTGCAACCTTTATCTCCTGGGTTCTAGCGATTCTCCTGCCTCAGCCTCCTGAGTATCTGGGACTACAGGCATGCACCACCATTCCCAGCTAATTTTGTATTTTTAGTAGAGATGGGGTTTCACCATGTTGGTCAGGTTGGTTTCAAACTCCCAACCTCAGGTGATCTGCCTACCTGCTGCCTGCTGCGATTATAGGAGTGAGCCATCGTGCCTGGCCTACACAATGATTTTTTAAAAAGTCATTATATATATATTTAAAATAGAGAAAAATTAGAAATAGCTTAACAGTATCATGCAGTCATCAAAATGCTGAGGCTGTATGAAAAAAATGCTTAAAACATAATGGTTAGCGAAAAAAGCAGGATATTATATATATAGTGTTTTATTTATATATGTATATATTGTACTCTATTCTTTTTTTTTTTTTTAGACAGGGTCTCACTCTGTCTCCCAGGCTGGAGTGCAGTGGTGCAATCATGGCTCATTGCAGCCTCCACCTCCTGGGCTCAGGCGATTCTCCCACCTCAGGCTCCGGCAGCTGGGATTTCATGTGTGTGTCACTGTATCTGGCAAATTTTTTTTTTTTTTTTGAGACGGAGTTTCGCTCTTGTTACCCAGGCTGGAGTGCAATGGCACGATCTCGGCTCACCGCAACCTCCGCCTCCTGGGTTCAGGCAATTCTCCTGCCTCAGCCTCCGGAGTAGCTGGGATTACAGGCACGCACCACCATGCCCAGCTAATTTTTTGTATTTTTAGTAGAGACGGGGTTTCACCATGTTGACCAGGATGGTCTCGATCTCTTGACCTCGTGATCCACCCGCCTTGGCCTCCCAAAGTGCTGGGATTACAGGCTTGAGCCACCGCGCCCGGCCAATTTTTTTTTTTTTTTTAAATAGAGATCGGGTCTTGTGATGTTGTCCACACTGGCCTTGATCTCCTGGCCTCAAGCAATCCTTCCTCCCCAGGCCTCCCAAAGCACTGGGATTACAGGCATGAACCATCACACCTGGCTGTGTTTCTTGTGGTAGCAAAGTAGAAAAATGTTGGGACTACCACACACCAGGTAATTGGGCCAGGCCTGGCTTTTGTGTGTAGCATCTTGGCCATGGTGGTTAGAGCAGCACTTCTCACACTTAAACTTTACTCAGGGGATTTTTCTAAATGCAGATTTAAAGTAATGGATCGGTATGGGGCCTATGAGTCTACATTTCATTTTAAAAAGTTTTATTTTTTGGCTGGGCACTGTGGCTCACACCTGTAATCCCAGCACTTTGGGAGGCTTAGGAGGGCAGATCACTCGAAGCCAGGAGTTCAAGACCAGTCTGGCCAACATGGTGAAACCCTGTCTTTACTAGAAATACAGAAATTAGCTGGGCGTGGTGGTGCATGCCTGTAGTCCCTGCTACTCGGGAGGCTGAGGCATGAGAATCGCTTGAACACAGGAGGTGGAAGCTGCAATGAGCCAAGATTGGGCCACTGCACTCTAGCCTGGGTGACAAAGCGAGACTCTGCTCAAAAAAAAAAAAAAAGTTTTATTTTTTAATTAACACATAATAATTGTACATATTTATGGGGTCCATGTGATATTTTGATACCTGCATACAATGTGTCATGATCAAATCAAGGTAATGTGCATATCCATCACCTCAAACATTTATCATGTCTTTATGTTGGGAACATTGCAAATCCTCTCGTAGCTATTTGAAAAGATACAATACATTCTTAAGAGTTAATGGTCTTCACCGTACAGTGCCATACAACACTAGGACTTATTCCTGCTATCTCCTAAGTAAGCTGTAACTTTGTATCTGTTAGCCAACCTCTCCCTCCGCAACCCCTGCCCTCCTCTGCCTCTAGTGACCACAGTTCTACTGAGTCTGCGTTTCTAAAAGGCTTCCAGGCAATGGTGACACTACTGGTTTGAAGGCCATACTTAGAGGAATGAGCCTTTCAAAGGGGAATTCGTGGGAATGAATTTATCCCAAACCTCACCTGGATAATGGTTTTCCCAGAGCTTTCTACCGAGGGTCCCATTTTTCAGACCCCTTTGTGTGCTTTCCGCCTTTTCTGGGCGCTTGGGTCCCTGTTGACCCCCGAGCACGTGCGGCACTCACGGTCTGCTCTGCTCACTCGGCCCCCCGGTGTCCCATGTCTGTGCTGCATTGAGTCCATTTGTTATCAGTCCTTCCTCTGCGAAGCGGCCAGCTCCCTGTACTTCACCTGCTTCTGTTCTTGGAAGGCCCAGCCATGACACTGTGGGGACAGCCAGGATCCCACGACACTGATTCCTTGACTCCATCTGCCCTTGTGCAGCCAGCAGCTCCTTTCCTGGGCCCTGTCACCTTGCTCAGTTGGCCCAGAGAGCCCCTGCTGGGCCAGTCTCTCTGTCCCGATTGCCTGGGACTCTGTTTTTAGAACAATAAGGTGGTTATGTTCATCTCCTAAGAAAGCATTGAGTTCCGGAATGGGGGAAACATACTTCTGTCTTGGCAGAGGAGGAACCACCCAGCCAGGCGGGCCAAGGCCCCATTGATCAGAGTCCAGTGAAAAAGTGGCTTCTCAGGAGCCCTGGATGCTGGCCCACTTCGAGACAACTTCTTCTTTCAACTTCCTTTCATGTGTTTTAACTTCACAAACATGCCAGTTTCCAGCTGCCCCTCAGAGACAGCGGCGGTGATGGTGGTGGGAAGGACACCATGGCAGGGGTCAGATGGAGTGGGGTGGGGAGGGTGGTGGTGGGGGGGGTTCACCCTATTAGGGACGTTTCTCTTGGGGACCAAGGTTATATCACAGCTGACTCATGCGATAACACAGTTACAAGCATTAAAATATAGATGGCCGCGAAGGGCACAATGACAGAGACCTCGGCCCTTTCTTTTGCTCTTTATATCTCTCTGTTCTCTCTCTCTCTCTCTCTCTCTCTCTCTCTCTCTTTCTCTCTCTCTCTCTCTCTCTCTCACACACACACACACACACACACACACACACACAAATACTTAACCAATTAAGTCCGTCGAGTGCTATTTGCAGATGATGGTGTGGAATTGTGCTGGAGTTGTGTCCGGCCTCATTAAATGTCAGGATTAACAATACAGCAGTTGGCAATCAAGGCTGCTCTGTGGCTGTTAGTCATTAATCACCATCTGACAGTCCTGAATTGGAAACGAGGAGCCTGTTCACATGTGCTCTGTGTACCTAGTTACCCTCTTGGTGATCAGTCTCGGAAAAGTTTTCTTTGACTCTCTGCCTGCAAGGGCCTCTGTCCTGGCAAGGAGGCACAGGGTCACTGGGCTTTCTCCCCTCTCCTCCTCCTCCTCCTCACTGGGAAAAGAAGTTGAGGTCCTGTAGAAACAGGGGCGAGAGGAGTGTATTGCTTTTGGCCTGCTCATTCCCTCTTAGGCCTGTTTTATGTAGCCTTGTTTTTATATTCTGGCCCGATGGCCAGGAAAATTCTTTTTCTCCCTGAAGAAATCCTGAAAGACAGCAGGGAGCTCGGTCCTGTTCCAAGAGCTGCTGGGGTAAGTTTGTAAAGTGCGGTCCTTCCCAGCTGCTCAGGTGTGGACCTCTCTACGAGAAGGGCCACTCGACTCATTTCAGGTACTGCCTCCAGCAACTCGGGCCTGACTTTGAGCTGGTCATCGGGATCTCTCTGCAGAATCGAGAGGAAGGACTAGTTCTCTTTGGGGTCCATTCTCAGGGCCTTGCTTCATTCATTCATGCATTCAAGAAATATCTGTTGAGTGCCCGTTACCTGCCAGGCACAGACTAGGCACGGAGGCTCCAGAAGTGAATGCACAAGCAAAGCCTGGGGCTTCATGGTAGTTCCCTTTGTGGGGCAGATAAGCATCTTCCGCAGACCCCCACATTCTGGCAGGAAAGTGCCCTAGCCCTGGACTCTCACTGTGCATTGCCTGGCTGCCAGGCCTTCCCTGGGTGCCAATCCTGAGGCTGCCTTTCCTGGGAAAATGTTCTCATTTCAGAGCCTGCCCAACCTGGCTCCTTCTCCCCTTCAGTGGTCTCCTGTCTCATTCCCTTCAGATCCTGCCTTTAGTTTTCTAGACGCTGGTTCTTCCCAAACATGTTGGGGGCACACTGATGTCTTAACAGGGCTGTCTTTTCTGTCCATCCCTTTCCTGGGCATGTATTATGGCATTTTTTCAGGACTTCATTCCTTAACTCCAAGGACTAACTTGAGGGTGTAATTTCAGCTGCCACGGCGAGTTGGTAGAGAAGAAGGTTAACTAACCACCCTGTCCCCAAGGGGTCCTCTCTGCCCACCTCTAGGGTTTGTAGCCACGGCCAGAGTCCTCAGTGTGAGTCCTCTTCCCTCGGGAACTTCCTCCCTGTTCTGGACAGATGCCCACCACCATGCTCGGCTTATTTTTGTCTTTTTAGTAGAGATGGTGTTTCACCATGTTGGCCAAGTTGGTCTTGACCTCCTAACCTCAGGTGTTCTGCCTACCTCAGCCTCCCAAAGTGCTGAGATTACAGGTGTGAGCCACTGCGCTCGGCCTCTGATTAGGGTTTCTATTTTTCCTCCTTTGAGTTTCACCCCCAGGTCTCTTCCCTCGCTTACCTGATGACTTCAGTTCAAAGACAGTGACACACATTTTAGCCTGTTAGTGGTTTTCGATGAATGGAACGCTGCAAGCATTTGTCAGTGACCCATCACATGACTGGCACTGTCCTGGGCACAGAGTACACAGAGAGGAATAAAATGCCTTTCTTGCTTTTAAGGAACATATGGTCCAGTGGAGGGAGAGAAGAGGCACACCCAAAGAGAAGGACGGCGCAAGGGGAAACCGTAGCTGCTCAGGGTGGAAATGAGAGCTATGACTATGTGAGGTGGAAGCACGCGCTGAGGAAGAAGGAGCAACTCACTGCTTGAGCTCGGTGTCCAGGAAACAGTGAGTAGTGCGCTTGGCTCCCGCGATGGGTTCTGGTAGAGGCAGTGGAAAGGTACATTGCGGACCTCTGGGGAGGACCAGAGTGCTAGGTGAAAGATTTGGCCCTGTTAGACAATGCGGAGCCAGTGAAGGCCTATGCGCTTCCAAAAGTAAGACACATGCTCTTGTATATTTCATTCAACACTAACCTTTCTGGAAGAGGGAAGGCTTGAGTTGCTCTGAAGCTTCATACTCCCAGCAAGAACCTTGTCATTATAAACTGATTTGTGTGATTATTTGAATTGTTGTCTCCATGAGCAGTGGCCCATGCCACAGCTGCAGGAGTTGGAGAAGTTCTGGCTCTTTTCTGGAGTTGCTCTGCGACGCGCTGAGAGACCCCATCCTGCACAGGCTCAGTCTCCGTTCCTCTGCTCCCTTGCCTTGGTGCTCAGATGGCATGCCTTGACCACCATTTTTTGTTTGTTTGTTTGTTTGTTTGAGACGGAGTCTTGCTCTGTTGCCCAGGCTGGAATGCAGTGATGTGATCTCGGCTCACTGTAACCTCCACCTCCCGGGTTCAAGTGATTCCCCCATCTCAGACTCCCAAGTTGCTGGGACTACAGGTGTGTACTACCACGCCTAGCTAATTTTTATATTTTTAGTAGAGATAGGGTTTTACCTTGTTGTCCAGGCTGGTCTCGAATTCCTGACCTCAAGCGATCAGCCCGCCTTGGTCTCCCGAAGTGTTGGGATTACAGGCGTGAGCCACCATGCCTGACAACCTGGACCACCCTTGGCTTCCTTTCCCACCCCCAGCTCTTCCCTCTTCTGATTCCTCCTGGGCTTTGCTGAATGGGCTTGAGGGGTGTAAGTGAGAGTGGGAGGAGACACAGCAGTGGGCATAGCTCTCGAGGCATGCGGGGATGAGGGAGGCTCTTCGCCCTAATAGTGGCTCTCAATCCGGGTTGGTACCACTGCCAAGGGCATCTGGATTATTTTGATGGTCCTCATGGTTGAGAGGTGTTACAAGCAATTGGTGTCTTGAGACTAAGGATGCTAAACCTCTACCCTGCACGGAATGGTCCTGCCCAATAACGAACTGTCTTGCCCTAATATCAACAGTGTCTCCTTTGAGAAATACTGTGGGATCAGTGAAAAACAGGGACTCTGATGCTGTATCCCTCTGAGGCCTTAGACACTCAGCAGTTTCTGTCCCTAGAGCTCCTGAGTTACATGGAGAGAAAGCAGAGAGGCCCATCCCTGACCATCAGGGCATAGGATGCTGAAGGACAGCCTGGGTCACCGCCCCCTTCTGTTCCTTCTCAGCCCTCCCTTTGTGCCCCACTCTCTGCACAGTTCTCTGGCAGGCTCTGCTCACTCGGCCAGGCCTCACTCAGCTGTGATGCCTTTTTCCATATGCAGAGGCTGCTCCTGCTTCAGAAACACGAGAGAGGGCCGGGGGAGCAGTGCAGCGGAAGGGGCTGTGGTGGAGGTGAGGGGCGGCCTGGGGAAGGGGAAAGGTTTTTCTGGGGGTGTCACCATGAGGGGAAGCACTGGGGGAAGTCCACGGCAACACGTTCTAGCCTGTTTGGAGGCCGGCTGTTGGCACCAGGAGAAATCCATCCCACAGAGCCAACCCTCATTAATCATCCGGGCGGCTGAACTGCCAGCTCCTTTCAAGATCTTTCAAGAAGGGTTTTCACCCAAAATAGAGTTGAAAATGTGCTGGGCCCTACTCAGAATCTCATCAGTCTGGGCATTATGGGAAGTGTCAGGCGGACTGTGACAGACAAGGCCCACTCTGTTCAAGGGGTCCTGACTCCCACAGCCTGTCATATCAAGCGCCTGATCAAATTTGACAGCTTCATTTGTACCTACAGAATAGATAAAAGGGGCTGTTCATTGAAACAAATGGAGGGGAAGGGGTGGGGGAGGGAAGGGAGGTGAGAGTGAGAGGGAACGTGTGTGTGTGTGTGTGTGTGTGTGTGTGTGTGTGTGTGCTGGGGGAAGAATGGCATTGGGGAAGGGGCAGAAAGGGGAAGATTATGGTGAGGGGCAAGGGGATGCCAAGGAGGATTCTAAGATCACTTTCTTCTCCAGCACTTTCAAAGAGGGGAGCAGGGTCCCAGGCAACAGGTGAGTATCAAGAGGGGATGGGAGCGAAGGCCCCACCTTTCAGTGCGACCATCACATGCCTCCTGAGACCTACTCTCTGTGCTCTGTGCACTGTGCTCTGAAACAGTCACAGAGCCGGGGGGGTGGGCCCTGGGGACAGGGGAGCCCAGGGTGAGTGGCTAGGACTAGAGGAGTCGGGCCGCCAGCATGATGCAGGTTTCAATTGCACGCCCTATGTTACCTGAGCAGAGCCTTAGTTTTCTCCGTGGCAGGCTCTGAATTGTGCCCCTTCTCTGTAGTGAGGATGTCGCCCCTTTGACTGGGGTGCTGGATGGCTGCACCTCTGCGTGTGGCCCTGACGCCCTTACTTCCTTAAATTATGCTTAGGGCACCTTTGTGCTTTCCACACACAGAAGCTGGATTGTGTGAGTGGGAGAGATGTCCCCCAACACAGCTTGCACCGTCCCACCTTGGGCCTGGCTCTGGCTGCCCCGCCGGCCTCAAAGACCTCTCCTTTCTCCTCTGGGGCTGAGTGAATGATGATCCCTTCTAGCTCCCAGGGTGCTCTGAACACCCTGCACTTTTTGTGGGTCCGCTTCACTTGGGATCGTACTTTGCATAACTAGTATGTATTTGTACAGGTTTCCCTACTGATTGTAAACAGTTTGATGTTTGGGGCATGTCCTGTGCATCTTCTGTCCCCCAATAGCATTTAGCACACATAACAGGTTCTTCAGAACTGCTTTGATTGACACTTAACATTCCACAAGTATATGCTCACTGTAAGGCTCAACTGAGACCCTCAGGAGGTGAGCCTGCGATCAGGGGATTGAAGGGCTCCTTTCTGATCTACGGTCTTTAGAAGAGAGGGCCAGAGGTTAGCAGGGCTCCCCCTGTCCTACCCCCAGCCACTTGGCACCTTTGGAAGATTTAGAAGAAGGCTTCCTTCCAAGCTGATTTGGTCCCAGGCCTGGTGTCTGTGGAGTCCTCACTTGTTCCGTTGAACAGATGCTGTTCTCTGGGGCGTCACCTGCACAATAGTATGTGGAGGGTGCCCTGGCCATGGGTAGACAGGTTTTTATAACCAGATAGCCTTGGCAGGAATCTCACCTCCAGTGCTTACTGGTTTTGTGGCCTTAGGCAAGATACAGCCAACAACAGGCTTGCTTCAGAGAATCGCTGCCAGGATTGAAGGAAAGCTTCTATGAGAAGTGCTCAGCACATGGCATACAGCAAGCACTCAATAAATGTTAGAGAAGGAAAAGGGCTCATATCTGGTCTGCAATGCTCAGACTTCTTCATTGAAACATAGAGCAGCATTCTATTGACAGCTCTTGTTTGTCAGTGACCATGGATCATTATCACTTTGTATCAATCCTCTGCTTTTTGTAAGTTTCACAGATGCAAGCATTGTTAGGAGTCTAGTACATCAAGGGTGCCTATCCTTGTTAGGAGGGCTTGTCAGTATGCTGCCTTCCTGCTCAAATAGGTGGTTCTTTGCAAGCCACCAGGTGGAGGTCTCAGTACTACAAAGTATGCAGAAGGTCATAAATTTCTGTGAACTTCAGCATCTCACAGGCCTGAGCCTTCTGTCCTAACCAGCCTAGTCTGGCTAGAGCCTTCCATCCCCAGATGCACCTGTGTTTCCTGCAATTTCAGATGTAAGCTTGTAAGCTTTCTCCAGGCAGATAGGGCTCAGTGGGGTTGGAAGGGGCTTCCGTTTGGTAAGGTCTGGGAAGCAGTGGAGGAGAGTAAAATGGCCACAGGCAGGGCAGTATAGAAGCTGCTGAGACAGCAGCTGGGGTGGACTCACCTCCAGGCCTCCTCTTCCTCTGGGCACCAGGGAGAGGCAGTGTGCCACTCTTGCAGTTAGGAGGGGCTGTGGGACCAGTGCTGGGCAGAAGACTATGAGCAGAGGTGATATATGTCATTTTTGGCCTGAAACATGTAATTGTTCGTGTGAGATGCTCTGGCTTTTCCTCTGTGGGTGTTCCTCTGTCAGCCAGTGAGCCTGATTAATTATGTAGCACAGTTGATGCCTTTTGATGCATCAATTTGGTTACAGTGAACTCCAGTCCCCAGTTACTAAATCAAACAAGAATCTAGGTGCCTCTGTGAGGGAATTTTGCAAATGTGATTGAAGTCCCTAATCAGTTGACTTTAAGTTGATCAAAAGAGAAATGATCTAGGGTGGGGCTGACCTAATGAAGCAAGCCCTTTAAAAGAGGGCTTAGGCCTTCCTTGCTCTCAGAGACTCCACACGGTTTAAGCCAGCAGGGTGTCTTGTGATGCTGGCTTGTGATCTTCCCTTCCTGGCTGCCTGCCCTGTAGACTTCCAACTCACTTGGCTAGCCATGATTGCATAAGCCAACGCCTTGAAATAAATGTCTCCACATATTACTGCGTCTGCTTCTCTGGTTGAACACTGACTGATAGCCCTGTCAATCCACAATGGAAACACAGTATAAGTGAAAAAAACAAAAAACAAAACAGAGGCCTTTGTTGTGTTAAGCCACTGGGATTTGTGTGTTAATTTGTTACCATGGTATAACCTAGCCTGTATTACTGATTACTGCAGTGGCATTAATGAGTCCTTAGCACATTATCTTTTTTTTTTTTTTTTTTTTTTTTGAGACAGGGTCTTGCTCTGGTACCCAGGCTAGAGTGCAGTGGCACAATCATGGCTAACTACAGCCTTGACCTCCCTGGGCTCAGGTGATTCTCCCTCCTTAGCCTCTTGAGGAGCTGGTGTCACAGGTGAGCACTGCCACGCCCCTCTAATTTCTGTACTTTTTGTAGAGATGGGGTTTTGTCATGTTGTCCAGGCTAGTCTTGAACTCCTGGCCTCAAGTGATCCATCCACCTCTGTCTCCCAAAGTGTTGGGATTACAGGTGTGAGCCAATGTGCCTGGCCCACATTATATCTTAGTTTATGAATCAACCTCCCATTTGACTGCAAACTCCTTGTGGAAAGGCCAGTATCTCTGCCATCTTTTGAATTCCCAGAGCAGACTAAAATACTCAGTAAGTAGTGAGTGCTCTGTAAATGTTAGTGAGTGCTCTGTAAATGTTCACTGCACTGACCAGCATCTCAGCTCTTGAATGGGACAGGACCAATTTCATTTGAATTGTACATAGTCAACTGGTCCTAATACACACAGGCACAGCCAGAGCTTTCCAGGGGGCAGGCCCCCTTATTCCATCTATCCGTAGCATCTAGGCCACCAACATAGAAAATCTGAAGCTGTTTGGCTAAGTGGAAAGAGTTTTAGAGTCAAAACCATATTAGAATCCTGGGTTCATGCTTTTTAACTGTGAGATTGTGAGCTTTTTTTTTTTTTTTTTTTTTTTTTTTTTTTTTTTTTGAGACCGAGTCTCTCTCTGTCACCCAGGCTAGAGTGCAGTAGTGCCATCTTGGCTCACTGCAACCTCTGTCTCCCAGGTTCAAGTGATTCTCCTGCCTCAGCCTCCTGAGTAGCTGGGATTACAGGTGTGTGCCACCATACCTGGCTAATATTTGTAGTTTTAGTAGAGACAGGGTTTCATCACATTGGCCAAGCTGGTCTCGAACTCCTGACCTCAGGTAATCCACCTGCCTTGATCTCCCAAAGTGCTGGGATTATAGGCATGAGCCACTGTGCCCAGCCTTGGGCAATTTACTTAACCTCTATAAATTTTAGTTTTCATATAAAAGGAAACTGAAGGTCTTTTTGTAAGAATTAAATGTCGAACATATATTTGTATATTTAACTGTCCCTTGGTACATACAAATTGATGCTTCCTGAGGCACCCTAGGATGGGCCTGACCTATCCTTTCTGTATTTTTGGTGGTGCCCATATTTGAAACAGGAAGAGCCCAGCCACACTGACTCCTGTGTGAACTGACTACAAACCCACATTATAACTCACACCATGCACACACATACACACACCCAAAAGAGCAAACAGGATATGAGGGACCATGCAAGGGAATTCTCCAAATTGCTGTTTTCATTCTACAATCTGGCTCTGATTGGAACTCCAGAAGAGTCATTTTATTTTGTATTCCAAAAAGCTGTGGAGATACCCGCTGCCTATTCAGAGCAAAGTTTCCCCCAACTGTGGTATAATTTTTTTCTGCTTTCCATTTCTTTCTTTTTTTGACCAGCCCCATTTTCCAAAAGCAAATTGGCTGTAGGCTATGAAAAATATTATTATTTTTGTAGACCTTGGTCTAACCTCATAGGAGTCTCAAAATTATTTTAAATAATTCCTAACCTACTTAAACACACCAACATAGTCTCTAAAACCCCTACATACCCTATACTCAGCATTGCATCAAATTAAATACAAATTTAGTAATTCACTTTGTTGGAGTCAGTTCTCTGGGAGAAAAAATCCACATTGCAATATTCTTCCTGTGTTCCAGCCAGGAGTGGTGGCTCATGTCTGTAATCTCACCACGTTGGGAGGATGAGGTAGGCAAATCATTTGAGCCCAGGAGTTCAAGACCAGCCTGGGCAACATGGTGAGACACTGTCTCTACAAAAAATACAACAACAAAAATTGTATTTGTTACTCTCCTACACGGGAGGCTGAGGCAGGAGGATATATGAGCCCCAGGGCTAGAGGTTGCAGTGAGCTGATATTGAGCCACTGCACTCCAGCCTGGGCTCTCTCCAGACCATGTCTCTCTCTGTATGTATATACATTCTTCCTGTGTACCGCCTACCCACTCACTGCTGAGGTGAAGTCATGAGCCTTCTTTTCCTGGGTCTTCCGTGTTTGCTGTTCTGATTGGAACTTTAGAGTTCCATCTGATGAAGGCCAATGACAGTGTCCTAAGCAGGTCTTACCACTGTAATGCTTCACTCTTCCACTCTTCCAACATTTTAGAAGATCATAGAATCTTCCAGTTAGAAATGGCTTAAGGATTACAGGGCCCAACAACTTGATTTCAGAAGTGAGAAAATAGGTTCAGAGAGACCAAGTGACTTCTTCAAAGCCACATGGCAATTAAGTTTTGAAACTAGAAAAAATCTGGGTTCTCTGACTCGTTTCAATGCCCTTTCTACTACGTGCATAGTGACTAGATGTTCTGGACTTTGCAGGAGAGCCCTAAAGCTCATCAAAGTACATGTTTACCATTTGTCTCCATTTTGAAGTTCATAAAATATGGTCACTTCCAGCTGGGCATGGTGGCTCATGCCTGTAATCTCAGCACTTAGGGAGGCCAAGGTGGGTGGATCACGAGGTCAAGAGTTCAAGACCAGCCTGGCCAACATGGTGAAAACTTGTCTCTACTAAAAATACAAAAATTAGCCAGGCGTGGTGACGTGCATCTGTAATCCCAGCTACTCAGGAGGCTGAGGCAGGAGAATTGCTTGAACCTGGGAGGCGCACATTTCAGTGAGCAGAGATCGTGCCACTGTGCTCCAGCTTGGCCAATAGAGCAAGACTCCATCTTAGGAAAAAAAAAAAAATGTGCGCACGCACACACACACGTAATCTCTTCCTTTTCTCTCAGCCAACAGATTAGATTTTCTCTTCAGAAAAAGGCAACCCAGTTCATACGTAATCCAAATCCACTAGCAGCTTTTTCTGTTTTAGGAAGTGTTAATAGTGCTGGTGATATGCCACCACTCCAGGAAAACCTGGAAAGGTATTTTTAATTTAGGAAGAAGTACCAACCATTTCCATGCCGGGAATGCTGTGGGGAAGGTACAAGCTGATTAGGGAGAGTGGGTAGAAGAAAATTCAGATGTGTTTATACAGCCTGTTCCTTGATCTGCTCTTGAAATGGAAATTACTGACTCAGGGACTCAGCCTTCTTATCAGTATAGAATGAGAACCTCGCCCATTTTCAAAAGAGCATGGGTTTAGGAGGAACTGGGGAGCCCCAGGTTTCCTACATCAGCCCCCGTGAGCTCTCCCTCCTCCAGCTCCTGTGGCTGGCGCGACCATCTGATCTGCACAATTAGCACCGTATTATATCCTATTCTCTTCTCCACTGTCTGCACAGAATGATTTAGCACTTTCTCGGATCAGCAGAAACACAGTTATGTATAATTTGATCTTGCTCCTATCTCATGGGCGCATCTGGTTTCCCCCAGCTCAATGGGGCAGGAAGTTGTCTGAGTCTTCTTCTGCATCTCACGGTATCAGCATTGTGTTGGGTACCTAACATGAATTCTGTAAATTCTGTTTGCTTTGATGATTGGCCACCTGGAAGTGAAATCCTCCGATAGTTGGGACTCTAGTTTAAGCTGCCATTTCTCAATTTTGGTCATTAGCTACGTCCTTTGTCAAAACGTGAAACTTACAAGTGGAAAGAAGTCAGTATCACTCTCTGCAATAGAGGTCACCCTACCTCCTTCTCTTTGGAACTGTTGAAACCAGCTGTTGGTCTGTCAGTTTACCCCAATGACCCCCCTGCCTACCCTGGACTCCAGAGGTGGCTCTGCCTGTTTTTTCCCCCTTACCTCGCCTCAGCATTTCCCACTTCTGCCTCTGCCTCTGCTGTGGCCCTTCCTGAACTTGGACTCAGGGGCTGACAGCTGGTTTGGGGGGACTGTTGGAGAAAACGTGGGCATGCTGAGTGTCACAATACAGCGGGCTTTGTCCAGCGGCCATGGTGCGTCTCCACTGACCTTGGAACCGAGTGACCGGGGACAACCAAGGAGAGGCAGTTTCCTTCCCCCTCCGGGCTGCAGGTTTTTAATGTCTTCTTTGTTGATCCGGGCCACTGGAGACTAACTGAAGGGAGAGACTTTCGGCTGTTCCCTCCCTCCTGGACAAAATGGTGCATGCTTTTCCTGTTTAAACAGGGCGCAGTTGTGAAGTGCCCTGACTTCGCACACACCAAGGCCCAGCAACGGCTGCAATAAATCAATAGGAAAATAGAAGCTGCCAGTTAGACTAAACAAGTGCATTTGCAAAGACGGCTAGCCCTCATTAATCACTCTGACAGTCCTAAAAACACATTTCCCCTTTAATGACTGTATTTGGATAATCAGTGCTTTTTCCTCCTCAGTCAGAGTTTGAGTAACAGACAGCTGGTGTTATTACAGCCATTGGGGAGGGAGTGCTGGGATTAGGGTCGCCGAAGAGCCATCCACTGGAGGTCTCTGGAAAAAAAAAAAAAAAAAAAAAAAAAAGAAAACCGGGTTGGCTGCAAAGCTGTTGTTATGCAATAATGAGGGGGAGCTTTGTATTGCCATTGACGGCTCCCGGGCAGCCATGTGCAAAGTTCCCCCCAAATCTCGACACCCACCTGCATTATGTGAATACAAAGACTTCATGTTGGGTTTTATGAGCTTTGGCAGATTTAACTGGGGTTGGGGAGGCAGGAGGCTCTCTGGCAGGGAGGTAAGAAGATGGGCTGATGTGATTTGGCTTTGTTTCCTTTAGGTGACTTTGGCTTTCAGGAGAAAGTTTGAAACCCGGCACATTCCTCTTTATAAATGATGTAACACATTAATGCACAGCACATTATGAAAATGGTAATTCAAACCCATAGTGCTCCAAATTAAACCATACATTATCGGATGCACTCAACCATCTATTTTGCAAAAAGACAGGATGAATGAAATCAAATCAAACAGAAAACTGGAGTGCAGCTTCCCCTACAGAATGATTAATAAAGTGTAGAGCCACAGGATTATTGTAAGATGAATTCCACCGTAACCCAGACATACATCAGGAGGGAGTTAGTTCATACCCAGAGATCCAATCAGGGTGCACTAGATAGGGCAGAGCAATTATGGCTGCAGAAAGATGGGGAAGGGTCCCCACACCTCCTGCTTGGACTATGAATTTCTTAGGAGATGGGTTTGTGGTGTACCATTGTGAAGTTAAAAACTTAACACTGCACAATTTTGTTTGAGTCTAGCCTGCATCTGAAGGTGAGTCTTTCCCCTCTTTCTCCTCCTCCCTTCCTCCCATGGCTGCCACAAGGCCACAAAAATAACCAGGCAAGAGGTGTGAAAATAGGACCTGGAGCCAGGAACAGCCAGTGTCTCAAGTTCCAGCCCTGTGGCTTCCACCCTTCCTGGTGCTTTGGGAACACGGGGGCGGCTCATTTCTGGCGCCTGGGAGAGATTAGAAGAAAGAGGCGGTGGAGGGCTGGGAAGAGAAGGAGGTGGAGAAATGGCAGGTGACCCTCAAAGAAAGAGTTGCTGGAGGCAGTAATTATGCAAATAAGCACTAGATAGGGGAGCATTACCTCCTTGAAGATGGCAACTTTGTTTCATGGGAATTAAGTTACTGAAAGTAACAAACTTCTCATCAACTCATTAAAACGGCTACATTCTTAGGTGTTTCACCAATTCGCTATGGGGAGAGGCATCTTTTCAGAGTAGAACTGGACACTCCAGACTATATGACCTGCCCTTTGGGGCCACACCTATTCCTACCAGGCCCAGCAGCAAACTTCCCAGTCACCAAAGGCCACTGATAAATTTCATGGGGCTTTGTAGTCTAAGGCGTTCTCTAACCTGCATTCTCACACCTAAGGCATGTGAGAATTTGCTGGTTGTGGGAGATACTGGTAAGAGGAGCCCTTTGGTTTTTAGACAGGGAGGTCTGAAGACCTGAAGCGTAAGGAAGAAGAGTTAAACTCGCCCTGCAGAGGGAGCAATTTCCATCATTTTTAGCAGGCATTAAAAAAATGGTGAGGGGGAGGGTCTCTGAAGGAAAGAAGGAACTTCAGAGGAAGGAAGATGGCAAAGAAATAATAACAAACAACAGAAAAAGAAACAATAAAGCAGCGAGCCGCCACATTTCAGTTCTTTTAAAGATTCGGGCCAGTTTGAACGCTGAGAAATTGGATAATGCTGGTTCCCCAAGAAGCTCCCGAGCTGTCCCAGGGTGATTTTCCGTAACTCGGGTCTCCCAGGGCCCTGTGGTAGGAGCAGCCTAGGATCCCTTTCCTGGGATATGAACAGGTCGGAGGAGGCTAGCGCTATCCCTGCAAAAGATTCCTGATGTTCTTTTGACCAGTGAAGGGATTTTTGCCAGATACAAAGATTTGAGAAAAGACACACACACATACACACACACCCTGCCTGATCACACACACACACACACACACACCCCGCCCGGTCTGTCATCGAGTTTGTGGACAACCAAAAACAGCGCAGAGAAAGTGGCCCCACCCTCCGCACCGCACTTGACCTCTGGACACAAGACGTTTCAAAAGCATGCACCTTTCAGAGCTCGAACTCCCTAATCGCACTCCTTCCAGGAAAAGCAAACAGTACAGCCCCCACGATAGATCCCACGAGGAGCGCGGCCAGGATGCGGCGCGGGAGGCCGTTTTGCGGCGCGTCCAACACGTGGCCCCGCGAGCCCAGGCCCCCTGCGCAGAGAGCGAGCGCCCCCGGCCCGACGGAGCGCGATCCTGGCGTCCGGCAGCTGGAGCCTGAGCTGCCCGGCCTTGGCCGGCGCATCTGGCCCTCGCTGCTGGGGGTGGGGCAGCGGGTCTGCCTTGGGCTGGATGTGACTGGGACTCCCGGAGCTGTCCCTTCTCTGCTCCCTCCTTGGCCTCTCTCTGGCATAGAGGGCAGTCTCCCCGGCCAACACCCCGAGTAAACAGCACCCCACCCTCGCTTGCCCGAGGGTGCAGAGGCCAGTGTCAGTTGTGCGAACTCAAGAAAATAGACAAGCCAGGCCCAGGAGCCCGGCTTCTCCGGACCGAGGGTGGCTTTAAGGTCCCGCGTCACAGCGGCATCTTCTCAGCAAAACCCAAACCCAGTTTCGAAAAGTTTCCGGGGCGCAGATGACTCAGGTCGATAACCCAGCGATGGCTGAGGGGAGCTCCCAAGCCTTGAGAAGCAACCCTCTCAGCAGGTGCATTTACTCTCTGGTCAGGAAAGAGGCAACGCCCCACAAAAACAGTAGGTAGGAATCCTCCGCGTTCAGAGGATGGGAAGCGCCAAAGTGCCGTCGGGGCTGGTGCGGGCTGCGGCTTCTCTCCGAGGCCTGTGGCTCGTCTTCCTGCCACCAGGTGGCGCCAAAGGCATGTCGTCTCCGCCTGCCCTGCTGCCGGGCTCCAGGACTGCGCTGCTGGAGTCTCTGCCGGAGCCCTAGGTGCTGGGGTCCTGGGGTCCCTTCTCAGTCCCCCTTGCACCTCGCATCTAGGCCCGGAGGAAAGTCCACTTTTACACACGCCCTCCACCCTGGCCCCAGGAAATATCAAGGCCTTTGAAGTGAGGCCAGGAGCTACATAACCAAGTGGAAAAAAAATTCAAAGGTGGTTTTGTTATTTGTAATGCGTTGGCAGAAGTTTTGTTTTTTCTCCCCCATTTCTTGAGGAAAGGCATTAAACTCGTCCTTGAACGGAAATCACAGAAACCATAAGGTATTTTAAACAAGAGTAAAAGAAGGGCATCTGCTTAGGTATCTGGAAGCGGGAGGGTGGGCGAGGCAAGAGAGAAGCACACCACGGTGTGAATATAGCCAAGTATTCCATTTATTAACAAAATAAGTCTTACCAAGGGAGAGCTCTGTTCGTCCCAAACAGGCCCCGCAGCCCCCGCGCTGCCGCATCAGACCAGGAGAAGGGAGGAGTGGGGAGAAGACCCAAGTCACTGCGGGGCCTACTCTGGGGGCTCTGCCGGGTCAGGCCTGGGAGGGGGTGGGGGCTGCTGTGATCCGAGCGCTCCCTGACGCCCCAACCTTCCCCGAACGCAGCTAACGAGCTCGTGACGTCCGCTGATATCGCCACCGGTCTGCTTTGGAGGGATCTAGCGAGAGTCACCTACCCCACCCCCTACCGCCAGGGGAGGGGTCTTTGCTCTCACGAGGGAGAGAAAAACAAGGACTATAAAGCACTTTTGCAAAACGTAAGGGGCCGGCTTCGCGCCACCTGGGCCTTCTGGGACTTTGAATTCAACCAGGTGAGCGCTCCAGGTGCCCCGCCAGACGCACTGTGGCCAACGGGTGTTCGTTTCGGGAGCCTGGAGGGTGACAGTGGACGGCAAGGCTCTGTCAGACCACTTGGGCCCCTCTCAGGGGCAAGCCTGCTGATGGGGTCAGGGGTCTCCGTGCTCAAAGCAAGGTAGGGGAGCAAGGCCCTACTTTTGGGGGGCAGGGTCCAGATGAAGGACCCTTTGCACAGAGGGTGGCGGGGGAGGAGTCCCGGAGCAGTGTTAGAGGTCAATAGAGCTCCAGGGCCCCTGCCACCCAGGGGGCCCCGTCTACCCCCAAAATGAGTTCCAAACAAAACAATACAAAAAAACCCTCCTCTTTCTTACTTGCACAACAAAGGAAAAAAACAGAACCCCAAATGGAAGGAAACGGGGGAATGAAGGGGGAAGAGGGAAAAAGAGAAGGGGGAAACAGTTTTAAGTTAAGACTCATGCAAGAAACTCCCCAGGAAGGGAAAACAAAGCGTCTAGAAGAACCCAAGGACCCCAACTCTCCCTCCTCTCCCTAAAACCAAGTCAATCAAAACCAAAAAAAGAGGAAAAGGAATTAAAAAATGTAAAACTCATATCTAAGAAAAAGGAAAAAACAGGAAGAGGGCCAGGGATCATGTCGTTATTTGTGGGATTAATATTATTATTTGGGGGAACACAGACTTTTTGCATACCATTGACTCATGTGGGCCGTTAATGCACTTATATTCCCAGCGTGTAAGCTAACATTATAGTAAATAAATACGAAGTCCGGTGGGGCAGGGCTGGGCAGGGAATCCCGGCAGGGTCAAGCAGTAGTGGAGGTTGCAGCGGCGACGGCATGTGGGGAGGGGGGAGGAGGGAGAGGGAGGAGGGAGACTGGGGTGGAGGAAGAGCTGTAGTTACTGGTATCCGAGCGCTGAGGCTGAAGCTAGTCTCTGTCCATACAGCGCGTATGGAGAGTAGTAGGGTCCGGCTGTCGGGAGGGACGGCACGGCCAGGCCCCCCGCTGTGGATAAGTGGCTCTTGCCATAGGGGTGGTACCGGCTTAGCCCCAAAGTGTGTGGACTCCGCAAGGACAGCGACCCGGGGCTGCCAGGGGCGGCGGGCGGGGGGAGGTGCAGATGGCAGGAGGCGGCGGCCGCAGCGGCGGCGGCGGCGCTGCCCAGGCCCGAGGCCCCAGGGTAGGCGGCCAGAAGTTTCTCGGCTCCCGGCAGGGCCGTGTGGGTCCGTAGGTGACTGAGCAGCTCCTCTGAGGTGGCGAAGCGCTTGTCGCACGGCCCGCTGGCAGCCACCCAGTTGCAGCTGTGCGGCAGCGGTTCGTTCTGCAGCATGAAGCCGTAGGTGTAGAGCGGGTGGCCGGGGAGCGCGGCCTGGGCGGCGCTGGACGAGAGCGCGGCGGGCTGCAGCGGGTGCCCGGGGTACACCAGCGGGTAACCCCCCGCCTTCAGGCTGGGCCCGGCCGGGTCGTGCGCGCTGCAGGTGGAGCAGCTGGAGCCGCCGAGGTGCGAGGCGCCGTGGTAACCTCCCAGGCAATAGGGGTCGCGGCATAATCCCTGCAGGAAGGAGGGCGGGGAGGCCCCGGTGAGCGGGCTGGAGCTGGGGGGCTTGCCCGGCGGCAGGCCCAGGCCCCCCGACAGCTGGCCTCCCACGAGGCCAGACTTGCTAGGATCCAGGCCAGGCACGAACTGAGACGGGTAGCCGGCGTAGGCGCCCACGATGGAGCCGTGGTAGCCGATGCTGGAGGGCGGCAGTGGGAACACCGAGTGGCCCGGCTTGTAAGGAGACACCGGCGCCACGTGGCCGGCCCCCACCAGCGCCGAGGGCGGCTCCGACTTGCGCCCGGAGGCTCCGGCCTCGGCGCCGCCATGCGCCCCAGGCTCCCCACCGCCGCCGCGGCTCACGGCTGCAGGCTCCGGGCTGGGCTTTGGCTCCTGGTCTTTCTTGTCTAGCTCCCCGCCGCCAATCCCACCGCCGTTCTTGCAGTCAGAGTGGTGCGGGGAGCCTCCCCGGGAGCCGCCGGGCGACGACGAGGACGAGGACGCGGAGACCGGCGCTCCATGCGGGGGAAAGGGCGGGCAGGCGGCGCTGGGGACCCTGAAGCCCGCCTTGTCTCCCGGGGACGAGGACGACGAGGAGGAGGTGGAAGACACCGAGGAGGAGCCGCTGTCTTTGCGGGAGTCGCCGCCGCCGGAGCCCTTGGAGTAGGGCTTGAAGCTGGACTTGTCCTCGGCCGGGGAGTCCCCCAGCTGCTTCAGGGCCGCGGCCGCGGATGCGGCTCCTGGGGCGGAGCGGCCGGGGTCCTTCTCCGCTCCCAGCCCGTTGGCCGCCGCCGCCACCGAGTTGAGCTTGGAGGAGGGCGGCGGGTCGGGTTTGCCGATCTGCGAGCAGGTCTGGGCCAGCAGCGCCAAGGGGCTCTTCTTGGCGTCCAGCTGTGGGAGACAGCGGCAGAGGGGAGGGAGAAGGAGTGAGATCCAGAGGTCCGCGGAGCGAGAGGGGGCGCCCGGGGAGCTGGGCGGCGGCGCCAAGGGGCGGGGCGGGCCGGGGAGAGGGTCTGCGAGCGAGGGCTCGACAGGGCGCGGCAGCTGGCGGAACTGCGCCCACAACTGCCGTTAGGTCTCAGGGTACGCGGCAGGCCCTGCAGAAGGGGTTCACCTAGGACCCCCGCGGGAGAAGGCGACGTCTCTGGAGTTGGGGCTGTGACTCGCCTCTTCCCTCTAATCTCCCCCTCCTTCAGGCGCAGGAAAAAACTTATTGCTTTAGTTTGGGGGAACTTCGCTTGGGACGGGTTTCTGGCGACGGCGCCGCGGGGCGGGAGCTGGGAGCGCGGATTCTAAAGGAGGGGCTGAAGTTGGCGCTCTCTCTGTAGCCCCTCCCTCCCGGGCAGGGCACCCAGGGAAGAAGCAGGAAGAAAGACCCGGGTTCGGGAGCGCCTGGGCGCTGTGCGCCCTCACCCGCTGGGACAGAGGCGGAGTGGGACCCGGGAGCCAGGGGTTCAAAGAGAACAGCCTGGCGTAGCGGGGCGGGGAAGGCCCAGCAGAGATCACCTCCTGGCTGGAAACTGGGGGTCAGAGGAAAAGTAAAAGACCCAGAGGGGACAGGAGCAAATCCAATCCCAGAGAAAACACGGAGCTCCGAAGGGCGAGCGTGGAAGGAGACCCTTCCATAGGAAGCCTGGCGAGGACCTGGTGGGCTCAGATCCCTCCGTTTTCTGCCCCTCCTCAGCCAGCCAGCCGGCATGGCCAGATTCGAGCGTCGCTCCGAGCCCCGGGGTGCAGGGAGCTGGGTTGGGGGCCCAGCCGCGGTGGGAGGAATGGGGCCGGCGCCGGGCGAGCAGCGGCGGGGGACTGACCTCAATGGGACTGACGGGAGTGGAGGACAGCGGCTGCAGGTACTCCGGGTGCAGGAGATGGCCGGTGTGAGCGCTCAGCATCTTCAGGACCCTGATCGGGAGCCGGTTCGCCTGGCGCAAGGGGTCCGCCGGGGGCAAGAGGGACACCGCCGCCGGCACCGCCGGCCTCTTCCCGCCGCCGCCGCTGCCGCTGCCGCTGCTTTCGGGTGTCCTTGGGTTAGATCCAGCGGGCGAATCGCTCATTTGGAGGAGGCAGCGCCGCTGGGGGGGGCGGGGAGGGCGAGGGAGCACCGGGGAGGCGAGCTCCCGGGGCGGGTGGGCTCGCTCCGCAGCGTCGATCGCGGTGCAGCTGGAGCTGCGCCTCCTCGCCGCCTCCCCTCCTCCACCGACGCCGCCGCCGCCACCGCCGCTGGTCCCGGCGAGCAACACAAAAACCTTCGCCTTCCGCGAGCAGCACGTCAAATAGCCGCGATCGGCAGCCACACTTCAAAGGGATCGCCGCGCCCGCCCAATCGCGTCTCTCGCAGGGACCCCGGGGCGGGGAGAGCGGCGGGCGGAGGCCGGCTCCGTCGGTGGGCGGGGAGAGCCTTAAAGGGGCCGCGCCGCGCGCCGCCGCCGCCGCCGCCTCGGCCTCGGCCCCTCGCCGGGCTCCTCCCCTCCCCCAGACTGGGCCTTCCTCGCTCTGGGGTCCTGCGGGGGACAGGACTTGCCTGGGACCCCTAGCTTTGCTCCCTGTCCTCCTCTCCGACCGCTCTCTCCTCTCTCCCTTCCCAGCACTGCGGGGGGTGGCGTGGTGCTGGCGGGAGCTGTCACCCCGCCGGCCGCGTGTGTCCGAGGTGGGGTGTGGGGGGGGGGGTGGGAGGGATCGCGCGGCGCCTGCTCCCGGACGCTGGAGTCCAAGCCTCTCCCAGAGGCCTCAAGGGGGTGGGCCTCGCCTTGGGAGCCCGGGTCCTTCTCCAGAGCTGCTCCGGCTCTCGTCGGCCCCGCTCTCCTTCCTCTACTTGGCCTCTCCTCGGTGTGTTCACTTGGAAGCGCCGAGTCTCGGAGGCACCCACTGCTATCGCGACGCGGCGTAGGCACCTCCAACTACTTTGAGCCCGTCCTGTCCGAAGCCTGCAAGTTTGTCTCCCTTCCAGAGTGACACGGTCGGCGACCAAGCGCGGGACCCCAGGCTGTGCGCGCTGTGCCCGCGCCCTGAGTTGGAGGCTCGGTGTCTGGCGTCCTGCTGAGGGGTGTGCAGTTCCTCACTGTACCGCGCCCAGCTGCTCCGAGGCGAGACCCGAGGTCCCTGGAGGGGGGATCTCTCTCTCAGCACCGCTCCGAGACACAACCCCCCGCCCCCATCCTTCTCCTCACTCAGGGGAAAAAGCACTCGCTTGCCCCAGGGAAATTTCGGGTTCAAAACTTTTAATTAAAAATAACAACACCCTTTCCGACTCCCCGCGCCTTTCGGATAAAGTGTGCACTGCTAGCCTCGCCCAGGGCAGAGATTTTACATAGTCATAGTCGTGACATCCAAGTTCCGGATCGGCCGCTTTTCCGGAGGCGAAGTTGGTCCTCCGGGCGCTGGCCTCTGGGGAGACCACTTCTCCGTGCGCTCGGCGGCCAGTGGAGGCGCCCTGGTGTCACTGCCTGGCTCCCAGCACCACTTTTCCAGTCCCAACCCATCACTCCGAGTGTCAGCCCATTTACTCGGGATGGCGTATTGCTCTGGGATGGCAGGTCCCAGAGTCTGCCTCGCTGACCGATGCCTTGAGACGACCTGAGGACCCAAGATAGGGAGAGGTGATTTCAAAGGAGCTCTTCAGACACAAAGAAATAACTGTCACAAACCTGTATTTTGCCCGGTAGAGAGGACAGCAGGCACCACTTCCTGGTGGTATCAGTCATATCTGAAACTGAACACATTCCCTGGATCTGTACTGGTTTTTTTTTTTTTTTTTGGGCAGCATGTATAGAACGCTTAGAAATTACACAGGCTGTAATTACACATTCCTCAATTTTAATCTTGGTAAAATCATGTTACACCGAATGGCAAGGGGTACCCTGACTGGGAGATGGCTCCCCCATGGCAGTAAGAGGGGTGCGGGAATGGAAAGGGAGGGGGTGATCTTATCTGTTTGATCCTGACAGGCTTCTCCTGTCGACTTCTGTGCGCTGCCATTGCCATCACTGCCAACACCACCTGTAAAAGTCCACTGCAGGGCTGCGTCCACCCACAAGGCCATTTGTCCTTCAGGAGACTGCTGTGCAGAGTGGGAGCGGCAGAAGGAAGCCAGGGTGCAGAGCCTGGCCTTTGCAGGAAGGGCAGAGGAGGGGGAGCTGGGCAGAGGGGAGACCTAGAAGGCAGTGAAAGATGAAAGACTCCCTTATTATTGTAACCAGCCCAGCTGTGAGAGGGAGCCAAGGGATCCTTCTAGGGCCTGAGCAGATGTGTGTTAGATACGATTAATGGGAAATAAGTCAGGAGGAAAAGGGGAGGGGAGAGGGAAGAGGTATTTTGAAATTTGGAAAACAGAGAGGGAGCAGGAGGCAGCAGGAGAGGGGAAAGAATGAGGACAATAGAATATTCACTCTGGAGAGGAAATGAGAAGAAAACAGGTAGTGAATGAAGGAAAGGAAGAGAGAGAAGAGGAGGTAAGGACAGGTTGGCCGGTGGAGGTAGGAAATTTGCCTAGGTAATATTATACTGTCCTGCTAAAAACACCTCACTCTCTTAGCTCCCAGCGGTAATTACAGCGTTGAGATGGAGGCCAGGCCTGCTCCCACCTCCTGGGAAGTGCTGTAACTCCGAACCACGCGGGAGGGGCACACTCTGAGCTGCTGGTCAGGGCAGCAGTGTTTTTTTGGCTGGATCCCTCCAAACGCCTTAGGAGGGAAAATACAAAACCAAACGTAGCTGGGCCAGAGGCCTAATTAAAACACCACTAGATGATTATTACAAGCAGGATTGGCCATTCACTTAGCTGAAACGCTAACCTGTACAGAGCCCTAAACCGGGCCCTCGGGGCCTGAAGGCAAGTTTTCAGAGGAATGGCTTGTCACCTGGGAGGGAATATGGCAATATGGCTCCATATTCAGATGGGCTGTGGGCAGCACATTGCGGGGCGTGTGGTTGGAAAGTCCGAGGAAGACATGCCTGTACCGGACATGTGACACAGGTTCTCCCCTTGCAAAAAAGTGGCAGATGCTTGGCTAAGGGGCCTTCCGCTATCCAGGCCCTTCTCAGATGGCCCTGGGAAGGAGCGGCCACCATTAAAATGGGACAGGGGAGAGGGCTGCCTGAGAGTGTCCCCATGACATTGTGGTGCAGAATGTCAGGGGCTTAATAAACATCAGGTACAGCTATCATTCCCAGTTAAAGCTGAGGAGAGTCAGGCCCGGAACCAGGCTGCTGTGGGGACCTCAGGCAAGAGAACTTCCCTAAGCTTCGGTTGCCTCCAGAGTAAAATGTAAGTGTGGCCACCTCAGAGCTGGGAGACCAGAAGCAGAAAATGTATGTCACCTGTTTCATGCTTGGCACAAAGAAAGTCGAAGGTAAATGATGGCTGCGACCAATTGCATCATCTGTGTCTGAGAAGCAATTGCTCTGGGGAGCAGCCACATCAGCACTAGATTTAGCCCAGGGAACCCAAGTAGAGGAGCCCAGCTTGTCTCTGAATTCTACAGAAATGAAAGTAACCCCTCCCCAGCCTCCAGTCCAATGTCTCTCTCTCTCTCTCTCTCTCTCTTTTTTTTTTTTTTTTGAGGTAGAGTCTTGCTCTGTTGCCCATGCTGGAGTGCAGTGGTGTGATCTTGGCTCACTGCAACCTCTGTCTCCTGGGTTCAAGCAATTCGCCTGCCTCGGCCTCTCGAGTAGCTGAGATCACAGACAGATGCCACGACTCCTGGTTAATTTTTGTATTTTTAGTAGAGAAAGCGTTTCACCCTGTTGGCCAGGCTGGTCTTGAACTCCTGACTTCAGGTGATCCGCCAGCCTTGGCCTCCCAAAGTGTTGGGATTACAGGTGTGAGCCACTGTGCCCAGCCCCCAATGTGTCCAAAAATAAAAAATAAAAAAAGCCCACCCCTCTCTAGAAGCATCAAGAAAATCCTTTAGGAAACTGAGTATGTATAGATTTTTTTCCCCACACTTCATTTTACATAAAATTCACCACCCAGGAAAAAATGTGCGAGTCAGGTTAAGACCTGGAGGGGGTAGATTTGTTGTGTGGGGTTAATGTGTAGTTTTCAGTCCTTGCCGAGGCAGAATTGCCTGAATGATCGCCTTTCTCTCCTCTCTCTGCATAACACTCAAACCCTAATGGCAACAACATGAAATAATATCTCACTGGGTAACTATTTACATTTTTTTTTTTTTTTTTTTTTTTTTTTTTTTTTTTTTTACAAGCTGTAAGAACTCTGAAAAGTCTGTCTCATAGAGAACTTGGTTTTCCTCCCTGGTGCTTAATATCTTTCAGCGACTGGCAATTACTGCATTGGCCAGGAGCCCTGATTTAGCACACTGCACTCAGGGCACTCGAAAACACTTCCTCTGTTTGCCCCCTCACCCAGCTTCAGACACAGCCTGGGGCACGAGAGGGGCACCAGGGAACAGTGGGAGCAAGCAGGCTAAGACCAGGACAGCCAGCCCTGCAGGAAGCCCGCCCCACCGATGACTCAAGAGGCTCCCTCTTCTCTGTTCTCACAGTTGGTATTATGTTCTATTATTACACCTATCACATGGCTTCTGCCACTATTTGCTTCCTTGTCTGATCTCCCACTGGACTGTGAATGCTTCTTGTTTTCCTCATCCTCTTTGTATACTTATTGCCTAGCAGAGCGGTTCACCATCACCGCAGTAGCCAACGTTGAGTGCCAAACGCTGTTCTAAGCACTTTGCATGCATTCTCTCATTTAATCCTTGCAGAAACCCTAGGAGATGGGTCCTATGGTTACCTCTATTTCGCGGGCACAGAAAGGTTAAGTAACTTGCCCGAAGTCCAAGCTGGTAAGAGGTGAGGCTGGGGTGTCAAGACCAAGCAGTCTCAGTGCAGTTAGTACCCAATGAATGAATGCTGATGAATGAAGAATTTTACAAAAGCAGGGCTATTTATTTATATCACACCTCACTGCATTCCCAAAAGATTTAAGATGGATGATTGTATTTTTCAAAATGTTGATTGTCTAAACATGTTGAAGTATCTTTTCCCAAATGCATTTTTTTTTTTTTTTTGAGTTGGATTCTTGCTCTTTTGCCCAGGATGGAGGGCAGTGGCACGATCTTGGCCCACAGCAACCTCTGCCTCTTGGGTTCAAGTGATTCTCCTCTGGCCTCAGCCTCCCAAGTAGCTGGGATTACAGTCACTCACCATCATGCCTGGCTAATTTTTGCATTTTTAGTAGAGACAGGGTTTCACCATGTTGACCAGGCTGGTCTCAAACTCCTGACCTCAGGTGATCCACGTCCCAAAGTGCTGGGATTACAGGCGTGAGCCACTGCGCCTGACCCCAAATGCATTTTTTTCGTCCAGCATCTCACAGCAATTTTCCTCCTCTGGGCAGGTGTTATTATCCTTGTTTGACAGATGAGGACGTGGGCTCAGAAAGCTTAAGGGAGAGTCCAAAGTCACACAGCAAAAGGCTGGCAGAGTGGGCACAGAATGAGGCCTTCTTAATCCCTTCCCTGGTTCTTGGTCTCTTGCCTTCTGCCACCCATTGCTGTGTGGACAGAGAGCTAACTCCTTCTGATAAAAAAAGGAAGAATGGGCTCCTTTTCCTCACCTAAGAATTTCCTCTCAAGATGTGGTGGGGAGGAAGGGACAAAAGGAAGTGCAGACTGAAGCTGATCTCCAAGCCTGTGTGTTTTGATCCAGGTCCCTGAGCAGCTGCTTTGAAGAGGGTGGGTTGGTTTATCTCCTATCAGCCCCTGGGGAGGTAGGCCTGGGAGATGGAGTAGGTGTGCTTTTGAAGTTCTTCCATAGCCTGACCTGCCCTGATATATCAACCCTAGCCCTGGGCATTCACCCCTGACTACTTTGTTCCTTTGGGTCTTCAAGTTTCTTAGAGATTCCTCTTTTAAGTCTCTAATGTTGTTGGGAGGTGTCAAACCCTTGTTATCAGCCAATCGTGATTAGCAGAAAGTGAGTGTTCTTCCAGGACAAAAGTAACATTTATTGATAGCCTGTGCTACACACTGTATTGAGCACCCTGCCTGTGATAACTCATTTACTTCTCATAGCAAACCATGGGGAGCACTATTACTATGCCTGTTTTATAGGTAAGGCCCTGTTTTGTAGATGAGGCCCAGAGAGGTTAAGCAACTTGCCAGAGCGGCACAGCTAGAAAGTGGTAGACACAGGATTCAAGTCCAGGTAGTTGGTTCCCAAGCCACTCTGCAGAGTGCAGGACTGGAGAGGGAGGCTTAAAGTGGGGAGAGAGCAGCAGGAGAAACTGAAGACAAATTAATCATTTTCCAGAGGGCTGGTCTCCTCCATCAGATTTTCCTTTCATCTTGAGAAATGGGAAGTAGGGGAGGGAGAAAACTGAGGCAGAGAAGGAAGTGAGGGGAGCTTCCATTTATTCCATTAATTGATTAGATTGAATTGATTAACTCAATTAATCATTCATTTAATTACTGTTTATGGATCACTTGGTAGGTTCAGGCTCACGGTGACTTCCTGGTGGGAACAGACCAGAGGAAACCAGCACGCCCCGCGCCTACATCTCGATGATGCAGTCAGCAGCTGCACCATCAGATTCTCTCCACATCTGCTTGCTCCTTTAGCAGATTAAGAAATAAAAAACTCAGGAGGCCCTAACTTAAATCCTGCTTAGTATCCCCATCTTTCAGTTGCTCCCTGAGTTTTTGTTTGTTTGTGTGAGACAGGGTCCCACTCTGTTGCCCAGGCTAGACCTCAGTGGTACAGTCATAGCCTCAGACGCCTGGGTGTAAGCGCTCTTTCCACCTTAGCCTCCAGAGTAGCTGGGACTACAGGTGCATAGCACCACACCAAGCTAATTTTTAATTTTTTAAGTAGAGATTGGGGTCTTGCTGTGTTGCCAGGGCTGGTCTTGAACTCTTGGCCTCATCAAGCCTCCTGCCTTAACCTCCCTAAGTGCTGAGATTATAGGCATGAGACACTGTGCTGACCTATCCACTTCATTTTTTTTTTAGACAGAGTCTCACACTGCTGCCCAGGCTGGAGTGCGGTGGCACAATCTCAGCTCACTGCAACCTCTGCCTCCCAGGTTCAAGCAATTCTCCTGCCTCAGCCTTGCAAGTAGCCTACAGGTGCATGCCACCACGCCTGGCCAATTTTTTGTATTTTTAGTAGAGACGAGGTCATGTTGGATAGGCTGGTCTCAAACTCCTGATCTCAAGTGATCTGCCCTCCTCAGCCTCCCAGAGTGCTGTGATTACAGGCCTGAGTCACTGCACCCGACCCCTACTTCTTTTTTAAGTGCATTTACATCAAGTTAAATTCAGATTTCCACTAATGTTTACCAAGCAGTTTCTGGCTGCAGGCATTATTCTAGGTGTGTTCATCCACCTTCTCTCATTTGGATGGAAGGGGAATCCAGGAATAGAGTGAGAGGTCCCTGAAATAAGAAGTGAGGGACCATGCTTACCCAATGGCATTGCACCCCCCAACATCCAGCCCCCGCTCCCCTGCACTGAGCAACCGCCAGCCAGAACCACAGGAAAGCTCAGGCCCTCCAGAAGACCTTACTACGTGCCAGGCTGTGAGTATCACCTGTGTCTGATCCTTGCCGTGGCTTCAGTCATGAACGTGGTGAAGATTCCGTGACCACTTTTCTAGGGAGTAAGCCTCCAGCCTTGTCCCAAATGTGCCCCTTTCTAGGCCAGTCTTCCCAGCTGGAATGGGCAGCTCCAAACTCATTTCAACAAGCATAATTCTCGAGAAAGTGGGATCGCAAGTTGTATTTGATAAAACCAAATTCCAAGATGTCAGAACAATTTCGAGGAGTGTTTATTTCAGTGGCCCTCTGCCAGCCTCTGCTTGGAGAAGGAGGCCTGAGGAGCGTGGGCCCAACCAAACCCATGGCCAAAAGCGTAATGGTCCATTTAGAGTGGGGATTTACATAACAAGCCCCCTTTAAAAGTGGTTTAGAATTATTTTTAATTTTGTTAAAAACGCATTTTGTTTATTTATAGTGAGGTGCATTCCCATGGCACCGATTTCCAAAGCTATGAGACTGTCCGGTGGAAAAAAAATCTCCTTCCAGCTGTTGATCATTCTTGCTGCACCAAGGCTTTGAGTTTATTGCCCATCCTTCCAGAGATATTTTGTTCACATGTTGGCAAATACATATATATCTTTCCTCCCCAACCTTAAGATTTTTTTTTTTTATTTCCATAGGTTTTTGGGGAGCAGGTGGTATTTGGTTACCTGAGTAAGTTCTTCAGTGGCATTTTATGTGATTTTGGTGCACCCATCACCTGAGCAGTATCTACTGAACCCAATGTGTAGTCTTCTATCCCTCACCCCCCATGCTCTCCCCTTAGTCCCAAAGTCCCTTGTATCATCCTTACACCTTTGCATCCTCACAGCTCAGCTCCTGCTCATGAGTGAGAACATACAGTGTTTGCTTTTCCATTCCTGAGTTACTTTGCTTAGAATAATGGTCTCCAGTCTCATCCAGGTTGCTGTGGATGCCATTAATCCATTCCTTTTTATGGCTGAGTAGTATTCCATCGTGATATATATGTAAATGTCACAACTTCTTTAACCATTTATTGACTGATGGGCATTTGGGCTGGTTCCATATTTCTGCAATTGGGAATTGCCGTTTTTTTAGATAGACTCCTGCACAGGTGCCTAGGCTGGAGGGCACTTGCCCAATCATAGCTCACTGCATCCCCGACCTCCTGGGCTGGAGCGATCTTTCTACCTCAGTGTCTCAAGTAGCTAGGATAACAGGTACATGCCACCATGCCCAGCTAATTAAAAAAAATTTTTTTTTTTTGTAGAGATGAGGGTCTTGCTATGTTGCCCAGGCTGATCTTGAACTTCTGGGCTCAAGTGATCCTCCTACCTCGGCTTCCTACAGTGTTGGGATTACAGGCGTGAGCCGCTGCACCTGGCTTCTTTCCCTCTTTTATAAACAAATGGGATTATACTATAAGAACTGTTCTGTACTTGCTTTTTATTTTTTTAAATTTTTTATTTCTTAAAGATAATATATTTCAGAGATTGCTTAATGGGCGCCTATGTTTTATTTATTTATTCCAGTTTCACAGCATTGTTACATGGATATGCCACAGTTTATTTAACTAGTCCCCTACGGCTAGACATTTAGATAGTTTCTAACCTTTTGCTCCTGGAATGCATAACTATATATGTCATTGTATATATACATAATGTCATACATATATGCCATTTATTCTCAATGTGTGCTAGCATGAGTATAGGGGAAATTTCCAGGAGTAGAATTGCTGGGTCAAAGCTATATGCATTCAGAACAGCTGTTTTAAGAAAATTGGTAGGGTAGCCTTGGAGTGTGTTAGAAATTCAGCTTTGGATTCAGCGTGTTGTCTCATGCTTATAATCCCAGCACTCTGGGAGGCCGAGGCAGATGGATCACTTGGGGTCAGGGGTTCGAGACCAGCCTGGCAAACATGGTGAAACCCTATCTCTACAACATACAAAATTGTTATTAATAATCACAATAACAATAACTATTATTTTTGTAATTATTAATTATAAAATAATACAATAAATACAAAATAGCACAATAATACAAAATAAATACAAAAATTAGTTGACCATGATGGTACGTGCCTGTAAACCCAGCTACTTAGGAGGCTGAGGCAGGAGAATCACTTGAACCCTAGAGGCAGAGGTTGCAGTGAGCCGAGATCTCACCAGTGTACTCCAGCCTGAGCGGCAGAGTGAGACTCGGTCTATCACAAAAATAAAAATAAAAAAAAGAAAGAAATTCAGCTTTGGGGTGCAGGCAGGAATACACATGAAATACTTCCAGAACCTTCTGGTCACATTCATTTGAAGAACTATAAAGACTTATAGAGCAAGTAGTTGCATTGCCATCTTTGGATTTAGGGTAATTATCATGCTTCTCGTGTTCCCCTTCTCTCCTTCCCAGCCTCTTCATCCTTTGGTAAGAGAAGGAGGAGAAGAATACATCAAAGCTAGCTTAAAAGAATCCAGGATAGGCTGGGCATGGTGGCTCCCACCTGTAATCCCAGCACTCTGAGAGGCTGAGATGGGTTCAGGAGTTGAAGACCAGCCTGGCCAAGATGGTGAATCTCCGTCTCTACTAAAAATACAAAAAATTAGCCAGGCATGGTGGTGTGTGCCTTTAATCCCAGCTACTCGGGAGGCTGAGGCAGAGAATTGCTTGAACCTGGGGGGTGGAGTTTGCAGTGAGTGAATCTCTGTCTTAAAAAAAAAAAAAAAAAAAATCCAGGATATTGACAAGTAGATATTTTAACAAAGCAGAATTTCCAGTAACTGAAACCTAATTAAAACCCTGGTTTATCCAGACCTTTTTGGATCATGTTCATAAAAAGGCAAAGGTTGTGTCAAAGACAATAAATATATGGAATGATTTTGGTCGTATCAGCAGTTTGTTCTCTGTCTTAACCAGGAATTGCCAGAATGAGAAATAGGAAGCACCGGAAGATATCAAAGCATGAAATAAAAAATTATTGTTAGTAGAGGACTCACCAGGGCAGGCAAATCGTCTTTATTTTGTCCTTGTTTTTATTTATTTTTTGCATAGGTATTACCTGCAAAATTTGGTACAAAGGGCGCATCTATATAATTTCTTAACAAGGGCTGAAATGTTGAGAATTTTCTGCTTTATCAGCTGTTTACCAAGAAAAAAAGCAGTAAAGCAGAAAATATCATTCGTGAACCTTTTTTTTTTTTTTTTTTTTTTTTTTTTTTTTTTTTGGAGACAGAGTCTTGCTCTGTTGCCCAGGCTGTAGTGCAATAGTGCAATCTCAGCTCACTGCAACTTCTGCCTCCTGGGTTCAAGCAATTCTCCTGCCTCAGTCTCCTGAGTAGCTGGGATTATAGGCATGTGCCACCACACCTGGCTAATTTTGTATTTTTTTTTTTTTTTTTTGTAGAGATGGGGTTTCACCATGTTAATCAGGCTGGTCTCGAACTCCTGACCTCGTGATCTGTCCAACTCAGCCTCCCAAAGTGGTAGGATTACAGGTGTGAGCCACCATTCCTAGTCTCACGAGCCATTTTGGTTTACACACCTTCTCGTTGCAAAGACTCACAGCTCAAGCCCCCATTTTTTTTTTGAGACAGGGTCTTGCTCTATTGCTTAGGCTGGAGTGCAGTGGCACAATCTTGACTCACTGCAGACTCGACCTCCCAGGCTCAATCGATCCCCCTACCTCAGCCTCCCCAGTAGCTGAAGCCCAACTTTCATCTTTTCACCATCAATTCCGGGCTTTGGCCTTGGAATCAAACCTCACTCTTCGTTAGTGACCTTGACTCTGTGACGCTGGGAAGAAGGATCAGTGTCCTGATGTATGTGTAGAGTCAGGATGAGTGGAAATTCCAGGATGTCTGAAGTAAACTTCTAGCAAGAATTATTACCGTTCCCGTCTGGAGCATCTGTGTCCCCTGTTGCCCTGTGTGCTGAAGAATGTTCGCCGAGCATCCCGGGGTCTCCTTCCGTGTCTGTCAAGGGCTGACATTAATGAGGTCAGCATCACTGCTTTCTTCCAGGATGTGTTTGCTTTTCTCATTAATTTCCTTAAAGAAATAAAACCAATGTACAAATAACTAAACAACAGCAACAACAACAACAAAATCAAACCAACCAGAACTAGAAAAGCCACAGCAGTTAAAAATCAGGAGTAGAATGTGTCCCCTCCCTTATGTTTATTCTTACTTCCCATCAGGCCTGAATGGGCTCTCCCAGGCCTCTGTCCTCTCTCTCAGCTGGGTGAATTTTTCACCACTGCAGTCAAAATGCATAATGATGACTTTATTGACGACAGGAGACATGTTTTAAAACAACTGACAAGAGCTGCAAGATGGGAAACGACAAGAAAGTGAGATTTTTTTTTTTTTTTTTTTTTTAAATTGAGGGAGGATGGGATGGGAGGCTGGCAAAGGAGAGATATTTTCCTTATTAAATGTTGAAATCCATCCTTTCTTCCTTGAACAAATAAAGCAAACTATCCAGTTCTGGGCATGTTGGTGGCTCACGTCTGTAATCCCAGTGCTTTGGGAGGCTGAGGCAGAAGGATCACTTGAGCCCAGGAGTTTGGGACCAGCCTGGGCAACAAAGCAAGGAGATCCCCGGCTCTCAAAAAACAAAAAACAAAAAACAAAACAAAAAAGAAAAACGCAGCAGCAGCAGCCAGCTGTAGGGGTGTGCACCCATATTTGCAGCTAGTTGGGAAGCTGAAATGGGAAGATCCCTTGAGCCTAGGAGTTTGGGGCTGGAGTGAGCTGTGATCACACCATTGCACTTCAGCCTGAGTGACACAGTGACACCCTGTCTCTAAAAAATAAAAAGTGGAAAAAAAAAAAAAAATCAAAGCTGGGTGTGGTGGCTCATGTCTATAATCCCAGCACTTTGGGAGGCTGAGTTGGCTGGATCACCTGAGGTCAGGAGTTCGAGACCAGCTTGTCCAAAATGGTGAAACCCTGTCTCTAGTGAAAATACAAAAAATTAGCTGGGTGTGGTGGTGTGTGCCTGTAATCCCAGCTCCTTGGGAGGCTGAAGCAGGAGAATCGCTTGAACCTGGGAGGCAGAGGTCGCCATGAGCCAAGACTGAGCCACTGCACTCTAGCCTGGGTGATAGAGTGAGACTCTGTCTTATGAAGAAAGCTGGGTTAAGGACATTGCATAATGACAGTACTCTGAGACCTGGGCAATAGGGCTTGGAGTGCCCTTGAACTGCTTCTTATTGGGCCCTCTCACAAGAGACACTGCTGCATGAAGAGACACTGCCTCCCAGGTTCAAGCAATCCTCCTGCCTCAGCCTCCTGAGTAGCTGGGATTACAGGCACACACCACCACACCCAACTAATGTTTGTATTTTTAGTAGAGATGGGGTTTCACCATTTTGGACAAGCTGGTCTCGAACTCCTGACCTCAAGTGATCCACCCGCCTTGGCTTCCCAAAGTGCTGTGATTACAGACATGAGCCACCACACCCAGCTTTGATTTTTTTTTTTTTTTTACTTTTTATTTTTTAGAGACAGGGTGTCACTGTGTCACCCAGGCTAAAGTGCAATGGTGTAATCACAGCTCACTGCAGCCTCAAGCTCCTAGGCTCAAGGGATCTTCCCACTTCAGCTTCCCAATTAGCTGGGACTATAGGGACATAGAGGTCAGGAGAAAGTGAACTCCACCCCCCAGCCCCATGATGCCTGTGTGATGTCTCAGGTCAACTCAACAGGTATCTATGAGGCCCCTAGACGTGAGGCTTCCCAGATGCGGTAAAGAATGCAAGACAGAAGTCCTCAGAATGTCATGAGAACAGTAAAGGCTGTTGTACAGACCGTTCGCTGAGGATTCGGTGGCCTTAGGGAAGAGAAATGTCATTGTCTCAGCCTGTGCTTGGGAGCAATCCCTTTCCTATGGGTACCAACTGGTGACTGTAATCTCCTTAGAGCTGCTCCTTCTTAATCTGGAGGGAGAATGAAAGAAGATGGGAACTTACCAGAGTTTACTTTGGTCCTGCAGGAGAGGAGAAACAACAAAAATGAAGAACACATGAGGGCAAGGAGGGAAAGGAAAGCATTTACATAGTTGAGAAAGAAGCTGCTGTTTCCTTTGTGATGGGAAATTTAAATAAAGTCTCAGGAGGTGGTGATGAGATCCAGGGTTTGGAAGGGAGTTAGCGTACCCCTGGTACATCTTTTTAATTTTATTTTTAAAAATGTTTTAAAACTTGAATAGCCTTTTACTTTTTCTTTCTTTAAAAATGTCAACTTTTATTTTAGATTCAGGGGGTACATGTGCAGGTTTGTTACATAGGCATATTGCATGATGCTGAGCTTTGGGGGTACGGTTGATCCCATCACCCAGATAGTGAACATAGAACCCAATAGTTTTTCAGCTCTTGCCTCCCTCCCTTCCTCCTTTCCCCCTCTAGTAGTTCCTGGTGTCAATTTTTGCCATTTTTTTTTTTTTTTTTTCTGAGACAGAGTCTCCCTCTGTCGCCAGGCTGGAGTGCAGTGGCGTGATCTCAGCTCACTGCAACCTCCAACTCTCTGGTTCACATAATTCTCCTGCCTCAACCTCCTGAGTAGCTGGGATTGCAGGCATGCACCACCACGCCAGCTAATTTTTGAATTTTTAGTAGAGACGGGATTTTATCATGTTGGCCAGAATGATCTCTATCTCCTGACCTCATGATCTACCTGCCTTGGCTTCCCAAAGTGCTGGGATTACAGGGATGAGCCACCGTGCCTGGCCAATTTTTTGCCACCTTTATTTCCATGTGTGCCCCATGTTTAGCTCCCACTTATAAGTGATAACATGCAGTATTTGGTTTTCTATTTCTGCACTGAATCTCAGGCCCCCAGTGGATAGAAACCATGTTCTATCCACATTGCTGCAAAGAACATGGTTTCATTCTTTTTTTATGGCTGCATAGTATTCTGTGGTGTATAGGTACCATATTTTCTTTATCCAGTCGACCATTGATGGGCACCTAGATTGATTCCATGTCTTTGCTATGGTAGCAGCTTCTGAACATCTTTTGAGAAAACTTCTTTTCATCCCTTGTAGGTCTGGGGACCCGAGTGTGATGAAGAGGATGGACTGAAAGCAGCCAGCTCTGCTGAAGGGTCTTTGATGATTCCTCTTCTTGTTTCTGGTACAATTATGTTGATATGGAATCTACTTAATTAATTCAACCAGTTTATCTCTTCTCAAGTTGTCGGGATTCAGCCCTGGGGGGCAAAGACAGGCAGCAGAGGTCTCCGGGGCCCTGCACCCAGCAGCCCGCCATGCTCAGGCCTGGGCAAGACCGAGAATTAAAAGCATTTGGTTAACTTCTCCTTGGGGACACAAGTTCAGACCTTCTTAGAACACACCCAGTCCCTTACCACTCTGCAAGCAAAGCACGATATTGGTTTCTTTAACCTTAATAGGTTTTGCCAAATAAGAGTGTTAAATCCCCCTCCCATGCACCGCATGGATTGAATTACTTAAAACATCTTTTTGGAGATGTCAGCAGTTTAATAGAGGCAATAAGTCAGGGCTGCCCTTGTGTTTTATTTTTCTGCCAGTATTTAGTTAATTAAAGAATGCAAATTAAAATACCTTAATTTATATAATATCAATACCAACGCCTTAAAACATTTGGCATAACTGCTCTGGCATGTCCCTTACATAAACTCTTCAGAGTAGTGCTAATAAAAATGAAAAAGGATGTAAATCAAATTTAATTTATTCATTTTCTACATGGTGTGAAAGCATATGCCAAAATCAAGTTATTTATGAGTGCATCATAACAATAGGCATTTTTATTGGCTGCAAATGACGAAAAAAAGGTTTTCAGAAGTATGTGTGTTTTAATTTTGAAACGTCTCTTGATACATCTATTTTCTGGGCTCTGATCTCTAAAATTTATATTTCTGCACCCATATCTCCAGGAAAAAGATAGATTTAGATATTGAAAAACATATTGAGCCTAAAAACATGGCAAAATCCACTCAAAAAGGCAGCTGCAACCATCTATATGTAGATAGACATGTACATGATACGTCTTATGGTATATGAATCTGCAGGTGAGATAAAAGGTTAGTGATTTATATCCGATTTCTTAAATATTCCATTAAGAGGATTATCTCACAGGAGGCTCAGATACAGACAGCATCCGAAGGGATTTGGTGTGCGGCTGCTTTCTTGGAAGCCTTAGAAATGAACTACATGTGTGTGAATGAAGAGCCGGACGCCCATTTCATCTTTCCTCTCCTCTGCTGATGTATCTTTCTTTGTCTGATGGATCTGAGCCTAGAGCACATTTTATTCGGAACTGGAGGAACTGTAGGCTGCATTCAGGCTACTGAAGGATGGCAAGCTCTCCCTCCTCACCCTGGCAAATCTCCCAAATGCAATTGTCCTTTTAAAAACCTCTTCCTCACACAGCCTTTAACTCATTAGGTCACAGGCCATGGGGGAGAGTGGAGAGAAGTTTGGGAGAAACTTCCCCCCAACCCCATCATCCCTGATCCCATCCGACTCAAGCAAATTCACAAATGCAACCCTCTAGCCAGCCCATGGCCTCCCTACTTGGGAGGGAAAACCCCGGTACAATACTGTGATGTATTTCATTCATTATCTGTTAAGGTGAGCGTGGCAAGCCTGGTGGAAGTGGTGGAATATTGGGGCTCATCACTTGGGGGGTGACATGACAAAAAAGGTTTTCAGAAGTATGTGAGTGGCATCTTCTGTGACCTATGATAGTCATTTAAGGTTGTGAGGAGACTACTACAAAATCCCAAATAAAGTAATTTCTAGAGACTTCCTTTTTTTCTTTTTCTTTTCTTTCTTTCTTTCTTTTTTTTTTTTTTGAGACGGAGTCTTGCTGTGTCACCAGGCAGGAATGCAGTGGTGTGATCTTAGCTCCCTGAAGACTCAAACTTCGGGGCTCAAGCTATCCTCCTGCCTCATCCTCCTGAGTAGCTGGGACTACAGGTGCATGCCACTATGCCTGGCTAATTTTTGTATTTTTAGTAGAGACGGGGTTTCAGCATCTTGACCAGGCTGGTCTTGAACTCCTGACCTCATGATTCACCCATCTTGGCCTCCCAAAGTGCTGGGGTTACAGGCGTGAGCCACCACACCTGGCCTTAAACATTTTTTTTTTCTTAATAGAGGTGGGGTCTTGCTATGTTGCCAGGGTGGTCTTGAATTCCTGGCCTCAAGTATCCTCCTGCCTTAGCCTCCCGACATGTCGGGATTATAGGCATGAAGGGTGTACCTGGCCAATACTTTTTTTCTGATGGTAAAAACAGTGACATACCTTTTACATGGGTTCCATTTGGAGCTAACAGAATTCCTTTATTTGCCTCAGACTCATTGCAATAACAAGCTAGAAACTTACACTCTTTCAAGCTGCTGCTTCTTTGGAGGTGCCAAACAGAAACAGAGAAGGTTCTAGAACAGTAAATTGTAACCACTTCCCTGCCTCCTCAAACCTTCCCTCCACGCCATAGAGTCTCACTGGTTAATGGGAGAATGTCTGGTGTGGCCAACAACTGGCTTGAGGGGCATGTGGCGCTTTCTGCATTTTCATCAGGGCACTTGGCGTCAGAGACTCTCACGGAAGGCTGGAGGGAGCCGGAGGGCAGGGTGTCTGGGTGGGCACCGGTGGTCTGTCCCTCAGGGTGTCCACATGAAACCTATGTGCCCCACATGTGTTTGTGGACACATGGTCTCTATCTTTTTTCTTGCTACCTGTCATCTTTAAAAGCCAGTTTTTGCCTTTATATTTATTTACACTCCTTCTACCTCCATAAAAGATCTGAGGTTGCTTACAATTTCAAATGCAGATACAGTGAAACCTGAAGCCATTAGCAGAAAGGTAGGAAGATCAGAGCCAAGTAAAAAGGAGGAGGGGGAGGAAGAAAGAGAGTAATTATGCCAGAGGGGGAAAAAAAACTTAGATTAAGGAAAGTGAATGCAATTGAGAACAAAACCCAGCTCCTAACTCCCTGGTAGCTTGGTGGGCGTCTGCCAGCGACTGTAATCACTGTAGATTATTGCACCTCAAAGGCAGGTTTAAATGCCCATGAGGACTCCCAGGCTGAGTGAGCCTGGTCAAGCCACTTCAGCTCTCTGAATTTCTGTTTCCTCATCTGTAAAATGAGGATTAAGTGAACTCATCATCAGGTTCCTGTGAGAATGCAGTTCAACAGCAATGACAGACAGTAGCTCTCACCCTCCTAACGGGCACTGTGTGCCAGCGACTGTTCTGTGTGTTTCCTGCAGACATTGCTAATCAATTCTAAGATGCATTTTCCCCACATTTTAAACGTCTCTGACACTGATAAAACAGGCACCATGTCACTGATTATGTAACAGCAGTTGTCTTCTTTCTTTATTTGACCTAAAATAACAGCACATTGTGGCTGAGATGAAATATGTTATTAACTCATGAAAGCCTCATAATATAACTTTATAAGGTAGGTACTGTTTTCATCCCATTTTACAGATGAGGAGACTGAGGCATGGAATGCTTAAATGCTTGTCCAAGGGCTCTAGCTGGCAAGTGGTAGAGTGGGGATTGAGATTATTCTGCTGTTTGACTCCAACAGTCCACTATTCTGCCTTTCACACAAAACTAGCTTCCTTCCTTCCCTCTCTTCTTTCCATCCTCTCTTTCTTTCTTTTTTTCTTTCTTTTTGAGACAAGATCTCACTTTCTCACCTAGGCTGGAGTGCGGTGGTGCGATCACAGTTCACTGCAGCCTTGACCTCCCAGGCTCAAGAGATCCTCTCACCTGACCCTCCTGAGTAGATGGGAATACAGGAGCCTGCCACCACGCCCAGCGAATTTTTGTATTTTTTGTAGATATGGGGTTTCACCCTGTTGCCCAGGCTGGTCTCAAACTCCTGGACTCAAGCACTTCCCCGGCCTCGGCCTCCCAAAGTGCTGAGATTACAGGTATGAACCACCACAGACACCGGGACAACAAAACTGAACAACAAACATTTCAGCCAAACTTGCACCATGGAGCCCTGGGGATATAAGATGAAAAGATATGTACATGCCCTAAAGGACTGGACTCTCTAGTGAGGGGACCAACATGTAAACAAGCCATAATATCTCAGGGCATTAATATTTCTGTGGAAATATTAGATTCACAGCATAGAGGCAGAGAAGGAAGAACTGATCAGTTTCTCTCAGTCAGTCCTAGGGCTTAGCTCTGCAGCGGGAAATACTCCTCCGGCAAGTCGTGAGCTACCTTAGTGAACACGTTCTCAGCAGCAGAGGACCAATCGCCCAGGCACCCCAGCTGTGGTCCTTCTGTCTATGGATGGGAGGAGAGCTGAGGAGAGCCGCGGGCAGCGAATCTTGAGGGAACATCAGGCTCTCAGGCAACGTCTGTAAATGAGCTTTGAGGCAGAGACGAGGGCAGAGCTCTGGCCTCCTAAGGTTAGGGCTGGAGGCCCTCTGACTCTAGACACCCAAGCCAGAAGGATGGGGAAATCAGGGAAGGATCTAAAAGGAGGAAAAAGACAAAGGGAAATGGGAACAAACCACCTGCTTAGAGTGAGAAAATGCAGCTTCCAGAGGAATGGGGCAATAGTCATTGGGATGTGGTGAGGGGTGGTGGAGGAAGCAGCAGGAGAATCCCCCCAGTTTGAGACCCAGTTTTGCCCCTTAGGAACACATCATCCTTTGAGTCTCAATTTTATCATCTGTCTAATGGGCATAATAACATTGCACTTACTTACCTCCCACAGCTGTTAAAAGATTAATTAAGATAGTATATGTGAAAGTGCTGCCGTGTGCGGCGGCTCGCGCCTGTAATCCCACCACTTTGGGAGGCAGATCATGAGGTCAAGAGATTGAGACCATCCTGGCCAACATGATGAAACCCCACCTCTACTAAAAATACAAAAATTAGCTGGGTGTGGTGGTGCGCACCTGTAGTCCCTGCTACTGAGGAGGCTGAGGCAGAAGAATCACCTGAACCCTGGAAGCAGAGGTTGCAGTGAGCAAAGATGGCTTCATTGCACTTTAGCCTGGCGACAGAGTGAGACTGTGTCTCCAAAAAAAAAAAAAAAAAAAAAAAAAAAAAAAAAGTGCCTTCCAAATGAAATGATGCCATGTAAATGTGAGTCATTATCATGGTCTTTCTAGCCAGGGCCTGGCTCTGTGTGCTTGGGCAGGTTACCACAGGGAACAGGAGAAGAGCACAGGGAACACAGCTTGCCCACGGTCTCTGGCAGTCACTAGCGGTGGCTGACTTAGAACTCAAAGCTCCTGCAGGCTGGGAGTCTCACTGACCCCCACTCCACCCCAACTCCCCACTTAGTGAGAAAGTTTGGGGGCTAATGCAGAGGACCCCTCCCCCTAGAGGTCAGGGACTGTGTCCTATGAGTGGGGATGGTGTCCTTGCCCAAGAAATGAGCTGACATTGCATGATAGCTTTCAACATATTTTCCATGGAAGGCTTTAAGTATATCTTTTTCCAAGAAAAAAGAAAGTTTAGCAGCTAATAAATCAGGACTTGAACAGAACAAAACCAAAGCAAAGCCATTTCGACAGAACACCCTTGATAAAGAACATTTTCTAAAATTTCAAACAGAATAAAACCTCTGCTTTAATATTAATGACGTTTGGTCTAGCATTTCCCAGACCAAACAAGAATGGGATGAAAACTGCACTGAACCTGAGTTCCTGGCCTTAGGCATGGGTGTCTGTGGCCTCTGTTCATTGTAGTGTGGTCTATCGGAGAGAGGGGTCTGCTCTGGAGGCCGGGCCTCCAAGTCCAAGGGTGTCCTGGTCTGAAGGCCTCACAGCCTGCAGCCTGGGGGAGGAAGGGTGGCTGCCCCCGGGGGAGGGGGCTGTTGTGAATGGGCCACTACTCCAGGGACATCAGAAGCTGACTCAGGGAAGGAGGAAGTGGGAGGAGATAGAGGAGGAGAAGGAAGGGGCCTGAGAACTGGGAAGGATAATGCCAAAAGAGGGGCTTGGAAAGAGGGGCAGCGGGGCCTGGTGGCTCCTGCCTGTAATTCCAGCACTTTGGGAGGCCAAGACTGGAGGATCCCTTCAGCCCAGGAGTTCGACACCAGCCTGGGCAACATAATGAGACCCAGTCTCTCATTTTTTAAAAAGTTAAAAATATGTGTATTTCTAATTAAAAAAAAAATGTATGTATAGAGAGAGAGGAAGTGAGGAGAAGGAGGAGAAAGTGAGGCGGAGGAGGCTGTCTCGGCACCGGAGGGCAGAACAAAGTAGCCGGTTGCACATCAAGGGCCTGGAATCTCCCCACCTCCTCCAGACCCTTTCTGCGGTACACGGTCTCAGGATCCCCCACTCCTCCTTGTTCCCCACCCTTCCGAGGGCTGCGGGGCCTTCCGAGCAGGGGCTGCCTTCCTCGGCAGCAGACAAAAGGCCATTTCTGAGTTACAGAAAATGTGTTCCTTTGCTAGAGAGCCGGGTGAGGGCTGCCCGGGCCGGTCCTGGGCCAAGCGGGAGCCTTAGCAGAGGGGGCCTGTCAGTCACCAGGAGCCCTCGTGAAAGGGGCCCCTTGTCAGCTTCCCCTGCCTTTGAAGTGACTGGGATGGCGTGCTCAATTAAAAGCCCATCAGTCTGTAAGTAAATCAACGCCTATCAGGCTTGTCACATCAAACAAACGATTATTACCCCAGCCCGCCCACCCCATTAATCTGGCTGTTCCTTCTTGACGGCTCAGGGTCAGGGCAGCGTAAATCCTGTACTGGATTGCAGCCACCTGGATCGGGATGAAAGCGGTGCCGCAACCTGCAAGGCCACACTCAGGCACTTCCCAGAGTCCCCAGGAAGGAGGGAGGATGGAGGAGGACGCTCCCGGAGACAGGTACGGGAGAGGCGCCTGGAGACAGGGCCACGTGAAGAGCCTGGAACAGGAAGAAATGAAGAAGACAGAGAGAAAAGTGGTGGACACAGAGAGAAAGAGCCGGGAAAAAAGACCAAGACAGAAGTAAGTGGAAGAGGAGAAGCAAACTTGTTGAGGCAGGTGACATAGGAACTGACTCAGAATGTCATGAATGAATGAAATCTATGGTACTAGGTTCTGAGTCTCAAGAGTCAGAGAGTGATGAGGCCAGGCTGATGTCGGCCCCCAGACGTCACTTAGCCAGGAAGGTGGTGATAGGAGGCAGGGTTCAGGGCTTTGCTGAGCAATGCCCCGTATCAGACATCAACATGTGTGATGGCCAGAACTTGATCTTCTGCAATCAAAGGATAAGAACAGACACATCAGACCAGATGGTCAAGTTCTGATTTTCGACTTCATGAGCCCCTGCGAAGCACTTT